>NW_026652300.1:3614536-3637036 GCF_009828535.3 Hylobates moloch | reverse complement strand
CCCCTGCTCCTGGAAATCTGGAGGTCAGGCCATGCCCAATGCAGAGGTCTGGAGGCTTAAAGGGGCTGCAGCCTATGAGGCCCCTGGCCAGGGATAGCAGATGAAGCCTCTAGCCTCTGTCCTGCCTGCTCAAGCAGCCAACCGACACCCTATGACTCCTGCTATAGGCCCCTAGACCAGTCCCACACAGAAGACGCCTGTCATCTCTGCAGAATGAGTCAATGAATCTGCAAAATTCAGAAGGACTAGGCATGTGGGGAGGCAGCTACCTGGGGCTGGAGCAGCTCAGTCCACAGCTGCTGTGTCAGCTCCTCCTGTCTTGGGCCTGGCAGTGTGTGAGCCCACAGCTGGGCCAAGCGTGCTCCAGGCTGGATCCATCTTGGGCACTCAGGACAGCTCAGGGCACCAGTAGATGCTCAGGATACTCTTGGTCTCCACCATTCCCAACCATGTGCAATGGGTGCTGGGAACCAGATTGAGGGGCCCCAGCCACCAACTGGGTGTCACCCAGGCAGGGAGCTGGAACCAAGACACTCAGGAGGCTGTCCTCCCTCCCACAGCCTGCTCCCCACTCTCTGGGCTCAGCTCAGCATTCACCAATTTCAGAACTGCCTTACCACACACAATTGCCCTGGAGCCAAGGCCCCGTGGTCTGTACTCAGATTCCTCCTGGGTGGAAATGCCTCCACAACCCAGGCTGGGAATCTCTTGTGCTATGCCCCCACCCAGGTCTACAGTGGCCCCCAGGAGGCCCCTGCCCTGCCTTTTGTCCTTGGATCACCCCAGTCAGGCCACATGGCATCAGTGCACAGATTACCTGGTGCAGGCCCTTGAGGCCGCTAGTGCCTGCTATGTGCTGTCCCTGCTACCAAAGGTGGTTGGCACCTCATTCAACCCCTCTATGGAACAACAAGGCCACAGAGCCCAGGGACAGGCAGAATGTGCCTGAGGCCATATGACAAGGTGGGCTGGCTCTAGTCTGCCAGCTCAAAGGACAGGGACCATCCCCTGCCTGTGTCTTCCCCCTGAGTGGCAGGCATGGGGAAGGCTGTTGGAGCTTTAGTTGCTGGGAATGTCACTGTCCTGCTTTGGGTCTATGGCTTCCTCTGCACTAGACGCCTTCTCCTCCCTGTATGTGTCCTCGATGGGCAAGGCTTTGGGGGTAACTTACAGCCCTGTCCCCTGGACATCTGTGACCAGCTTTCTGCCCACTGGGGACATCTGCTAACACCAGTCCTGGAGGAGATACAGTAGACATGGACTGCAGCCAGCCTGGCTGTGTCTCTTGCCTGCTTATTTTGTGGGCCCCAGTGGTGTCCCCCTGGGAAAGCAGAGCTGACCTCTAATGGGATCTCAGATGGGATGGCGGCCTAGCCTCACTTCTATGGGGGGTATCCCAGGCCTTAGGATGCTTCCTCCCCATGGGGAGACAGCGAAGGGCCTGGGGCATTGTGCCAGGTAGCGGAAGGGAACCCTGGCTGTGCAGGCCCCTTTCCGGGACCAAATGTTTACTCCCACAAAACATGCTGGGAAACTTGGCAGTCCAGTTCTGGTGACCCCCACACCAGTTTGGCCCAAAGGGAGCCCTCAGCTTTGTGCCCCAGGGCCACCCAACCTTCCTTTTCCACTCCTCAGCCCAACCAGAATGTACCTGCTGCTGAGAGTAAAAATAGAAGCTGATACCTCCTAGAGTCAGATGGAGGACCTTGCCTCCTTCTCCAAGCACATCCTCTGCATCCTGGACTCCTTCAGCCTCCTCCTCTGGCCGTTCCTATACTTTGTTAAGGGCCTGCATGGACACAGCCCCCCCAGCCCCACACACAGGGTGTTCAAGCATTTCTCACACTCAATCCACAGGTGGGTATGGGCAGGAGCAGCCACCCAGGGTTGGGGCCAATGGGGGCTCCTTCATGTGAGTGGACCGCGTCTCATTCCAGGGACTCTCTGGGGTCGTAGGGCACTGAGGTCCCAGGCCCTTGTGGTACCAAACATCTCAACTTGAAGCATTATGGTTCAGAACCCCTGGGCAGCTGCTCCAGGGTCTGGAGAGTCTGCGATTCAGACACAGCGATGTGATGGTCTCAGCATCAGTAGGATGCAGAATAAGGTGGATTGCGGGAGGCCGAGAGGGGGGATATCGGTGCTCAGGGAAGCCCATTGCTAGGGAGTGGCCTGAGACAGGAGACAAAGAGGTGTGGGCTGTGAGCAGCATGGGAGAGGCTGTTCAGAGATGCTGCCAGGGCTTAGGTTGTGAGCTTGTGGCCACCATGCATACAGATATTTGTCCGGGCTAGTCCTAGCCTTGCCAGCTGCTCTGGCAGCCTTGGCCTCCAAAACCCTTTTGTAGAGATGCAAACTAGGACAGAAGAGCACGGGCTCATATATGGCCAGCCGAGTAGTGCACTGGGGTGGGGGTGTCTAAATCCCATGAAGCCTTGGGGACCAGCGTCTGGAGGTGCAGGACATAAGTGGACAGAAGCTGAACTGGGGCAGGATGGGACATGAGTGAGGGGCTGGGCTTCATCACTTCCCACTGGCTGGAGGCTAGAGGAGCTGGGGATCCTATGAGTCCCTCCCCACCCTAGACATAGTCTCCTCTGACTTCTGCCATCTGATCAGGGCTTGGCCACCCCTTCTTAAGTCCATGGGGAGACATGCGGCAAGGCAAAGGCTGGCTGGGTGGACGCAGGTCTAGGGTCATGGTCACACCACAGCAAGCAAGGGGGAGTGGTTCCTTCCTCCCCACCCTGCCCTGGCCCCATCACCTCTGAAGGAGGGAAGGGTGCTGCATGTGCCCAAGGAACCTAATGGCATAGGTTATTTTTATGCAGACCCTCTGAGACAGGTGCTTACTGGACACCTGCTTTGCTCTTCAGTTGTTTAAATGCCATCCCCTGCCCCCAGCCTCTCCTCACAACAGGGGTGATGACAGGCCAGAATACAGAACAGAGCAGCCTTGTGTTGCTTCCAGATGCTCAGCAGAAAAGCAGGTGCCTCAGTTTCCACACTTGGAGAGTGGGCCTTTCCTGCCTCACATCGGGAGGCCTTGAGGTTGCCCTGCCTGGGGGTATTGGGGCACCCATCTGACTCTGGCCAGCGGGCACAGGAGGCAAATATGAGGAGCTGGGGAGGGCCAGTCCCCAAGTGTGAGGGGACTGTTGCAGGCCAAGGAGGGCTGAGCTGTCACACCTGCTTCCCCTGTCTTGGGTTTCTGGGCAGAGATGTCTTGCCTACTTCTGGACACCTCAGCTGCCACTGGCTCCTTATAAATAACTCACCCCAGGTGAGGACTGCACAGTTTACATCTTGGAGCTGCTGACAGGTGTCAGCCCAGCTGGGTTCAGGGGTGGGCACAGCAGGGAGTGGCTAGGCTCCACTCACTTTCTTCACTGACCTCCTCTCTACAGAGTGTTGTCCTAGAGGAGGCTGTGGGGTTTGGGGCCTGAACCAGCTGAGAGGACAGCACCAAGGGCAAAGAGAAGCCCAAGGGGCTGGTGGGCAGCCCAGGGCTAGGTTACACCAGGGGCCTGGGTAAGGCTGGCTGGTGGGTTTGAGGACTGAGGAAAGGCTTGCCCAGCCACAGCAGTTACAGCGGGCTTAACATGAGGGCAGCAGTCTCAGGAAGAGATTCCAGGATAGGAAAAAGCTGCCACTGTTACTTGGAAGATAGCTATCTGCTGGGTAATTTTGCATGAAGCTTAAGTTGCTCTGGGAAAATTAACATTCTCGACAGAGGGTTTGGAAAATGGTTCCCACCTCAGGGATGCAATATAGATGCCTTTTTTTTTTTTTTTTTTTTTTTTGCTGATGAACATGTGTTTTTCTTATACAACACTCCCAGGGGGACCATAACTATTGTCTTCCAGTGATCTGTACTGTGTTGTAATGAACTGTTTTTTTATAAAACCCCAGCCATCATGCTGGTGCAGCTGCTCAGAGCCTCCCTAGGCCCGGACGCCCTGGTGTGCATGGTGGTCAGCTCACAGAGAGACATTCCCCAGCACACTGCCCTGGCAACACTGCTGCACACATTGACAGTGCAGCAGATCCTGGGCACAGAGCTTCCCCGATAGAGGGACAGATCTCTCTCTTTCTCTGTCTCTCTCTCTGTCTCTGTCTCTCCTTCAACCTGTCAGCAGAAACCACCCACCTTCACCATGTCTGATGAGGAAGTGTGAGTACCCAGAAGGTGGCTGACCCCCACCTAGCTCAGGACCCTGGCCCATTGGCTTGTGCAGGGCTGGAGCATGCACTAACTTGCACAAGTCCAAGCAAAGCAGAGCCTCACCACCTCTCTCTCTCTCTCCCCCTCTCTCTCCTCTCCCTCTCCCTATCCCACAGTGAACAGGTGGAGGGTAAGTGTAACATCCATTTTCTTTCTATTTCCTGCTGCAGATACAAGGGTTACACATGGGCAGGGGTCTGGACTGTCCATACCATGTGTCCCCTTGACAGCCCTATGTTGGGGTGATCAGACCGGACATCAGGCTGTGGGGTCTATGAACTCCAATGGAGTCAAAGGAATGAGGAAAGACAAGTTGAGAGAGAAAGTGGGACAAGGGGGCCAATGCTAGTATGGAGGCTATATGAAGTATGAACTCCCTGAGTTAGGGAAGCCCATGCTATTAATTGGCAATCAAACAAAGAAATGTGGTGAGGATGTGGGGCTTGAAACGAAATGGTGTATCAAGTGAATGAGCTACAGCTGTGATGGTGTAGCATTTTCTTTGCAACATATGGCTACTTGAGATAATGGGAGTGCTAGAAACAAGGATCCAGCAAGTCTAGCAGATGTGCAAGCCCTGCCTCAGCTTCTCTCCCAACAGTCAGCTTTACTCCCAACATCCCTACATTGGTTCCATTCCATGGGTGGCTTCTGAGTGACATCCTGAAAACAGCTCTCTGACAGGGGCCTTGTCTTTTCCCCAATGTGTGACCACGTGGTCCTGAGGGACTTGCAGGGATGGGTCAGGCTCTGGGTCCTGTCTCTCTGCTTCTCTCATGCTCACTGTGGGACCTGGACATCCAGTACCCCTGAGCCCTCCAAAAGCCACTGTTGTCACTACAGCTTCTGCCTTCCACACTACCTTTTCTGTGCCCAAGGACCTCTGATTTCCTGTCACTGGCCAGGGGAGTCACTGGTCTGTCCAGGGCTACGACAGAGTGGCTCTTCATCCTCCTCTTCCCTTCATGGGCAGCCTCTTCCAATGTACTTCCCCTCTTTTGTTCTGTCCAAATGCAGAGCAGTATGAAGAAGGTAACTCAGGCAACTTCTGGAAGCCCCCCAGCCCCTCCTTGGAACTTAACCTCTCTCTCCTATGTGTCACTCCAGAGCCCCCTCCCCAGGCTGCTTCAGGCTGCCTTGAGCTTGTCAAACAACCACCCATCTTCCTCATGATTAGTCATTAATGATCACCATTCATCATTAATCAATCATTCATCATTAATTAATCATCATTAATTAATCATTAATTAATCATCATAAGTTAATGATGGATCAGGCCATTATGTTCAGAAATGGTTCCTTCTGGTGGGTTCTTAGTCTCACTGACTTCAAGAATGAAGCTGTGGACCCTCGTGGTGAGTGTTACAGTTCTTAAAGATGGTGTGTCTGGAGTTTTTTTCCTTCAGATGTTCAGATGTGCCTGGAGTTTCTTCCTTTTGGTGGGTTTGTTGTCTTACTGACTTCAGGAGTGAGGCCACAGACCTTCAAACTGAGAGTTACAGCTCTTGAAGTTGGCATGTCTGGAGTTGTTCATTTCTCCTGGGGGTTCATAATCTCACTGGCTTCAGGAGTGAAGCTGCAGACCTTAGCAGTGAGTGTCACAGCTCTTAAAGGTGGCATATCCGGAGTTGTTTGTTCCTCCCTGTGGGTTTGTGGTCTCACTGGCTGGGCTTCAGGAGTAAAGCTGCAGACCTTTGCAGTGAGTGTTGCAGCTCATAAAGACAGTGCAGACCCCATCAGTGAGCAGCAGCAAGATTTATTGCAAATAACAAAAAAACAAAGCTTCCCCTGAGTGGAAGGGGGCCCGAGTGTGTTGGCCCTGCTGGCTCAGGTGGCCAGATTTTATTCCTTTATTTGGCCCTATTCACATCCTGCTGATTTTTTCATTTTACAGAGAGCTGATTGATCCATTTTATAGAGTGCAAATTGGTCCTTTTTACATAATGCCGATTGGTGCATTTACAAACGTTTACTAGACACAGAGCACTGATTGGTGCATTTTTCCAGAGTGCAGACTGGTGCATTTACAAACATTTGGCTAGACAGAGAGCACTGATTGGTGCATTTACAATCCTTTAGCTAGACAAAATGTTCCCCAAGTCCCCACCCAACCCAGAAGCCGAGCTGGCTTCACCTCTCAATCTCCCCTCTAAACAGGACACCCCAATTGCTGTTAGGAATTGGGTGATGACCACTCTAGCTACCTCCTGCTTGGTAGAGGTAAACAAAGGGCCTTGCGGTTGTAGTGTCTCCAGAGGGGAACTCTCTAGGCCAGTGAAAGGGTCAGTGGGTTGGTCCTGGGGTCCTCGGTAGAAGTTACTTGAGCTCAATTCGTGTTCCATTTGTAAGACCATCTGTAGCTTGATGGCTTTGAACCTAAAGGAAACAAATTTGACAAGGAGGTTAAAAATACAGGGTACAAAGGTAAGAATAGCAAGATGGCTGCCACAGTACCTACAAAGGGGAGAAGCTGTGTTGTCCAAGTCCAGAGGTGGGCCTAAGACTTTGAAAGGTATTTTCTAATTTCAGAAGCCTTTTCCTACAAAGTCCAGGTGGCATGTCATACTATTTCTGACTGGTTAGTGTAAAAGCAACACTCTTCCCCCAAGAAGGTGAGGAGTCCTCCTTTCTCAGCAGTGAGGAGTTCTAGGCCTCAGCTGTTTCAGAGAGTCACTATTGCCAAAGAGTCTATTTAGGATTGTAGAGTAAGGATAGATTTCGTTATTTCTTGCAAACTGTCTGAGAAATCCTTTGAGAATGTGTGGTAGTAGGATAATGAAGTAGATAAACTGGCTATTCCAGTTCGTGTAGCAGTGTGATTTCTAATCCTATAAGTAGGGGTATTATTTGTATGGCTCTGTGTTGATGGACTTGAGATTTGAGGGGTACTGATAGGATCTGATTTCCTAGGGCAATGTTAATGCTGGGACTTAGAAAGACTAAGGTGCAGGTGCCAGTCCAGTTTGTGGGGAGGCAGATATATGTCAATGTTCCACATAAGAAGAATATACCTTGGCTGGGTAGACAGAAATTGTTGTGTATGTTACAAAGATGTGTGAGTTTGTTGTTTTCATTTGGCCATACTCCTAGAGTATTTGCCAAGGTAGATCCAGTGAGTAGCTGGCAAGGGGTGTTTGGAGCAAACTGATTGGCTCCCTGTGTTCTATTTTCCCATTGGATAAAAAACCATTTTGTATCTACCAGGAACCATTTGAGAGAGTGATTGAAAGAGAGGATGACAAGGCATTCACAAGTGGTGGGGGCACTGCTGCAGGGGGTCCAGAGGTGAAGGGTCATACAGGGAATATGTTTGCCATTACAACACCTGGATTGTTCATTAAGAAGGGAGGAGGTGATGATTTTGGGAGGTCCTGAGAGCAGACAAGACAGCTCTGAATGGAACTGTTTGAGTGACTCAGAAGTTACTATGATCAGATGGGGTTTGAAGTTGCAGGGCGGAATTACACAGATGGGTAGTAGGTGCCACAGGGGCAGGCCTGATTACAGGTTGAGTTGGGTGCATAAAGGGGCTTGGAAAGTTAAGATGATATTCGTGATTACAGGGCTGTGTGTGGGCTTCTCATTGCTCATGGAATGGGTGAGTTTGGAAATGTAAGAATATAAAAGTTGGATTACACATCCTGTTAGGGTATTCTTGGTCCTATCAGAGATGGGGAAGTCAGCTAATGATTGCATATTTAGAATCCAGAAATGGTTTTTTCCTTCATAATGAGGGAGGTAGATTAAGTTGGTAATGACTCAGTTTTTTTGTGGGAATGGGAGTGTAAACATAAGTAGAGGTTGATAGAGAGATATAAAACCAACAGTCATTTGCCAGGGAAGGATTAGGCTCATTTAATAGAGAGTGGGTTAACTTGAGAGTCTTTTTGAGGTAATTAGGAGCTACTAGAAGGGGAGGTGTGATTGTATGAGGTATCCAAGGAAGCAGGATGGGTAGTTAGGCAACAAGTAACTAGGAAGGTAAAGAAGGTCCTGTGGAAAATGAGATCATTTTGTCCAGTGTGAGTTAAAGGTCAGAGTAAATTGCTGTCAGAAAGAAGGAGGATAGAAAGAAGGTTGATGTAATTAGGATTTTCATCCTCGCAGGAGCTACCATATACAGTCCTATCCCAAAGAGTATGGTTAGTATGCTGCTTAATAATATGATGAAATTGTAAAATGATTCCATTAAAGGCATAAGGAGAGGTGTTAAAAATAAAGATTATGTAGGTTTTTACTTATCTTTTTTAAGGAGGAAGGGTTTTTCTTCAGGATCAGTGGCAGTAGTCTTTTTAGTCTGGGATGTTTCCTACCAAAATAGGAGATGCAAGTCCTCCAATGGTTCACAGGTGTATAGAGGCTGGTCTGGCTGATCTTGGGACTCCTGAGCTGAAGGTCCTGCAGGTTCCTCAGGGGGTGTCTAAAATTTAATTCGGGTGTGGTGAATCCAAGATTCCACTCCTGCAACCTTAACTGCAGTGGGGGCAGAGAGGATTACTGAGTATGGTCCTTCCCACAAAGAGTGCATAGATGGGTAGGTAGAGGGGAGAGATTTGACCAACACTAGATTTATTGGTTGAAACAACACTGTTCCCTTTTCTCTGTGACATCCTTCGGGTAGGTTGTTAAGGTTTTGTTGATATTTTGCCTAATAAGTTATATCTTTGACCAGGTTGGCTGTTTCCTCATCAAGTAGGAGGTCCTTTGTGAGAAAAGGTGATCCATACAGCATTTCGTATGGACTGAGCCCCATTTTGTGAGGAGAATGTCAGATTCTCAACAAGGCCATGGGCAAAACAGTAGGCCATGGGAGATGAGTTTCTTGTGTTAGTTTCTTTAAATGCCTCTTGAGTGTTTCATTGGCCTTTTCGATCTTCTCTAAGCATTGTGGCCTTCAGGCACAGTGAAGGTTATATTGTATCCCTAGAGCCCTGGAAATTCCCTGAGTTATCATGGCTTTAAAAGGGGGACCACCATCGCCCTCTAAGCTTGGGGGGAGCCCAACTCTAGGAATTATTTCATGAATTAGGAATTTAATCACTTCCTGAGCCTTCATTGTTTGCAGGGGAAAACTTCTATCCCATTTGTAAAGGTATCAACATAGACCAACAAGTATTGAAATCCCTTTGACTTAGGCATGTGGGTGAAGTCTAACTGTCAGTCCTTTCCAGGATAGTCACCTATTCTTTTTTTCCCCCAAAGGGGCCTTACAATGCACCAAGGGTGTATTCCTTTGGCACACCTTACAGGCCTTGACTACCTGTCAGATAATACAGAGGAGATTTGGCCCTGTAAATAGGGATTTGGCAATTTGATGAATGTTTTCAATACCCATGCAAAAAATTTGGTGGAGGGTTTTAATCATTTCCCACTGGCTGGCTTTGGGTATAAATACCTTTGGTTCTTCTATCATTAATCACCCCGAGGGGATGAAACTATGCCCTGTGAAAGCCCCCATTCTGCTTCAGTTGGGGAATATTTGGGCTTAATCTCTTGCAGGGGGTTGTTCCATACCAAGTGTCCTTCCTTAGGTATTTCAAATGGGAGGTTCCACCTGGCAGCTGTTTTGGCCTCAGCATGTCTGATGGTTTCCTTCTGCCTTTTATCCTTCATCTTTCTGATGGCTTTGGCAGTGTAAGACTGCCACCTCTTTGGTTTTTTGCACTGTGTTTAATAACCCCATAATTTCCTGTGGTATTTAACGGGAGCTCACCCCAGAGGTTAGGAACACCCTTTCTTTCCATATTGCAGCATGGGCATGTAGGATTAGATAAGCACGCGTGCCATCTGTATACACATTTATTCTTTTTCACTTTACCAGTTCTAAGGCTCAGGTAAGAGCCACTAGTTCTTCTAATTGGGCACTGGACCCTGGGGAAAGAGGCTTACTTTCAACTACAGTTACCTCACTAACTATTTCCTAACCTGTCCTTTGTATCCCATTCCCCACAAATGAGCTTCATTTGGTATCTAGGTTAAGGTCAGGATTAGCTAAAGGGACTTCTAAAAGATTACCTCAGGTGGCATAAATCTGGACTATAATTTGTTGGCAATCATGCTCAATTGGTTCCCCATCTTCTGGGAGAAAAGTGGCAGGGTTGAGGGTCACGCAATTACATATTTGAAGCACCGGTCCCTCAAGGGGTAGCACCTGGTATCTAAGTATGTTGTTGTCTGATAGCCATAAATTTCCTTTGACACCTAATGTGCCATTTACATCATGAGCAGTCCAGAGAGTGAGATACTTTCCTTGTATAATTTTGATAGACTCTGACACTAAGATGGCCACTTCCACAACTACCCTTAAACAGTGAGGGCAACCTTTTGCTACTACATAAATTTTCTTATTTAAGTATGCCAATGGTTGTGGGTTTGTCCCACGAGTCTGAGTAAGGACTCCAAGAACTATTCTGCTCTCTCTGTGACATATAAGCAGAATTTTTGTCCTGTGGGAAGGCGTAAAGCGGAAGCTTGTACTATGGCCTGCTTTAAGGTTTTGAAGGTGATTTCTGTCCCTGATTCCCATTCTACTAGATGAGTATTTGCCCTCTAGGTCTCCTTGATTAGAGTGTAGAGGGGCCTGGCTATCTTCCTGTATCTGGGGATCCATGGTCGGTAAAAGCTAGTGAATTCAAGGAATGCCTGCAACTGTTCTAATGTCTTAGTGTGAGGATAAGCCAGCATAGGCTGAATTCATTCCTTGCTGAGGGCCCTGGTCCCTCTGGCTAAGACTAGGCCTAGATATTTGACCTACTGTAGGCAAAACTGGGCCTTTTACCTAGACACCTTGTACCCTTGATTAGCTAGAAAGTTCAAGAAATATAGAGTAGCCTGCTGGCATGAGGCTTCTGAACTGGTAGCCAAAAGTAAATCATCCACATACTGAAGGACCAGAGTGCCTGGACTTGAGAAGTGGCCTAGAACTTGGGCCAATGCCTGCCCAAACAGGCCAGGGTGATCCCCAATCCCCTGGGGAAGACAATCCATATAAGTTGGCACTTGTGGTCTGTGGGATCCTCAAAGGCAAAGAGAAACTGAGTGTCAGAGTGCAGGCAAATACAGAAGAAGGCATCCTTGAGGTCCAGAACAGTAAGCCATTTTGCTTCCTCTGGTATTTGAGAGAGCAAGGTATAGGGGTTGGGTACAACTGGATATAGAGTAATTACTGCCTCACTGATGGATCTAAGATCCTGCAGTATTCTCCACTGATTGTTTGGTTTTGCACAGCTAGAATTGGGGTATTGCAGGTACTGCTGCATTTCCTTACTAGGCTTTGACCTTTTTAAATATTTAACAATATCCTGTAATCCTTTATAAGCTTCAGGCCTTAAGGGACATTGCTTTCAATAAGTAAAAGTGGTGGGATCTTTCAGCCTGATTTGGACTGGGCAGGTATTTTTTACCCTTCAAAATTGTCCTTCTAATGCTCAGACTTCAGGCTTGATTCTCTCCTCAAGTAGGGGACAAGAAATGGGTACCTTGTTCCCCATATTCATGTAAGATAATAGCTCCAGTTTGGCTAATATATCCCTCTGTAACAAGGGTGTAGGACTTTCAGGAATGAGAAGAAAGGCACGTGGAAAGAGCAAAGTCTCCCAATTACAACTGAGGAGGTGAGAGATATACCGGGTTACAGGCTGTCCTGGGATTCCTTGAATGGTAATGGACTTTGAGGACAGTGGTCCAAGACAGGAGATTAACACTGAGAAGGTCACATCAGTGTCCAAGAGGAAGTCAAATTCCTGGCCTTCAATGGTTAAACGTTCCCAGGTCTCAGTGAGGGTGATGACATGAGCTGTCACCTACTGCAGGCACCCTCAGTCCTGTTGTTGGATCATCTGTTTGGGGGCTTCTGGCCCACATAACTTTTGTCCTCTGGGGCAATGTGCCTTCCAGTGATTGCCTTGTCATAGTGGACATGGGTGAGAGGGTGGCTTGTTTCTCATTGGACAATGTTTTTTAAGTTGTCCTTGTAAACCACACTGATAACAAGCTCTACTGGGTGATTGGCCTGCTCCATTTTCTGTCCTCTCTGAACCACCAAGGTTTGTGTCCTTGAACCACCTAGTGCCAAGACTAAGGCGTCAGTCTTTCTGGGATCTCATTTTTCCTTTTGGGCCTGTTCCTCTTGGTCCCTATATAGAACACCGAAGTTGTCAGGTTTAATAATGCCTCCAGATTTTGTTCAGGGCCCAGAGCTCACTTTTGGAGCTTTCTCCTGATATTTGAGGCTGATTGGGTAATACAATTATCTTTTAGAATCAACTGACCCTCTAGTGAGTCAGGTGACAGAGGAGTATATTTTCTTAAGGCCTCCCATAACCACTTGAGGAAGGCAGAAGGTTTTCTTCCTTTCCCTGAGTTATGGTAGACGTCGTTGAATAAATAATGGGCATTTTCCTAATTCTTCTTAGTCCTTCTAGAACACATGTCAACAGAAGTTTACAACTCCAGTCCCCATGATCTGAGTCGAGGTCCCAGTGGGGATCCATACTGGGCATGGCTTGCTGATTGGTAGGGAATTTATTCTTTTCTTTGACTGTCATTCTATCATTAACTTGACTAAGATACCAGGTATCTCCAAGCTCTAGGGCTGCAGCTAAAGGCGCAATCTTTTCATTAAAGGCCAGTGTTTGATCTAACAACAGCATGACATCTCTCCAAGTGAGATCAGAGGTTTACCCTAGACCTTGTAGGACATCTATATACCTATCAGGATCATCTGAATACTTCCCCAGATCTACCTTTATCTGCTTTAAATCAGAGAGGGAGAAGAGGACATGTACCTGGGTTGAGCCCCATTTCCCTCCCTCTGCAGCTTGAAGGGGACATAACTGATAGTCTGGGGGTTTTTGTGGTCCTTTTGAGATTTCTTTGCTTGTTTCCTTCTGGGCAGGGGAGATTAGAGGAGGCTTATCAGTAATATGAAGGGGAGATATAGGGAGGCTAGGATATGGGGGTAAACAGAGAAGTCCTCCTGTGGGATATAAATTGCAAGCTTTGCATAGTTGTGGATTCTCCTTCAATGAAAAGAAAGCTTGAACATAAGGTATTTCACTCCATATGCCTTCCTTCTTACAGAAAATATCAAGCTGCAGGATGGCATTGTACTTTATACTTCCCTCACATTACCATTTTTCCCCATCAGGGAGAGAATATTGGGGCCAGGTGATAATGCAGAATAAAATGAGCCTCCTCTTTTTCAGAGTTGGCAGGTCAAATTGGTCCCAAAGGCTTAGGATGCATGTCAAGGCTGAGCCTGTTGATGCCTGAGTGTTTCCCATCTGAAAGATGAAACTGTGCATAATTTGGGTTTGTTTGTTTCTCCCCTTGCCCAAGAACCCACAACGGCCCCTGGACACTGCTGATCAGAATAGTTGCACTCACTGATGCAGAAACAGAAACGCTAGTTTTCCTCCTAGACCACAAGGAAGACCAACAAAGGTTGGATTTAGTGCCCTTACTGATGCATTCTTGAAAACCTGCAACCTTGCCTGAACTCTTAGACCACAAGGAGGACTAAGGAAGATCGGATTTAGTGGCCTTTACTGATGCATTCTTGAAAACTTCTACCTTGCCTGTCCTCCTAGACCACAAGGAGGACAGAGAAAAATCAGATTTAGTGGAACTTACCAACACATTCTCCTGTTAGAGTTCTAAGCATTCACCTCTTAGTATTGGGACTTTACCCTTGTCCTGTAAAGATGTTATGCCCCAAAAATGAAGTGGAGGGCCATACCCTGAGGGAGGGAAGGAATCTCCAGGGTTGGAAGAGTGATGCCTTTTGTCCTCAGTTGAATAAGAAGGATATCATTTCTGAGGCTCCCCATATGCTAGCTTCAGGAATAGCTTCTGTTAGGCCTGCTAGTCTGAAGAGGGATCCTAAAATTCCAGATTGTCCCCTGCCCCAGTGGGGCTTTGGGCAAAAATTATGTCTTTGTGATTGGTGAGCCTGGGTGCCAAAAGAATGTAACAGAATACTGAAGTTTATACTAGAAATTATTCTTATAAGAGAAACTAAAAAAGCACCAGAGACAGGGAGTGGCTTTTAGAAGTGGGACTAGCCTCAGAGAACACAGGTGAGAGGAAATTTGTCTGAAAGATATTAGGACCTAGGAGGCAAGGGTCAGGATAGATAGGATAGATGCGCAAGTCTTGCTTGGGTGACACGATTTTGAGAGTTCAGGTCATGGCCACAGTGTCAACCAACTTGTTGTCAGGACCCCAGAGCTGAATGGCTTTCTTCTCTGTCAACCCTCAGCTCAGCCCAGAAGTACTGGAAAAGCAGAAGCTGGTTCCAGGCAAACCAACGCTCCCAACTCCAAACGGAGTCAGAAGTTGTTAGAGAGCCCTTTCGCAGAAAGCCTGACACCCGTGTCTTTAGTCCAGCAGCCACGCTAGTTGCTTTTAACTGGCTAGCAGGTGCCTGGTATTTAGCCCCAAATTCTAAAGAAAAATAGGCCAGAATAGCAAACAAAAGTGGTCTGCTGGTATTTAGCACTTGGTGATTGTCCCTTCATGGTTCCCAAATGTGTTTGAAATTGGGTCCTTCCAGTAGATTCTTGTCTCACTGACTTCAAGAATGAAGGTGTGGATCCTCGTGGTGAATGTTACACTTCTTAAAGATGGTGGGTCTGGAATTTGTTCCTTCAGATGTTCAGATGTGTATGGAGTTTCTTCCTTCCGGTGGTTTCATGGTCTTTCTGACTTCAGGAGTGAAGCCACAGACCTTTGCAGTGAGTGTTGTGGCTCTTAAAATTGGTGTATCTAGAGTTGTTTGTTCCTCCTGGTGGATTTGTGGTCTCACTGGCTTCAAGAGTGAAGCTGCAGACCTTCGCAGTGAGTGTTACAGCACATAAAGGTAATGCAGACCAAAAGAGTGAGCAGCAGCAAGATTTATTGTAAAGAGTGAAAGAACAAAGCTTCCACAGCATGGAAGTGGACCCAAGTGGGTTGCCACTGCTGGCTTGGGTGGCCTCCTTTTATTCCCTTATTTGGCCCCATTCACATCCTGCTGATTGGCCCATTTTACAGAGAGCTGATTGGTCCATTTTACAGAGTTCTCATTGGTCCGTTTTTACAGAGTGCTGAATGGTGCATTTATAAACCTTTAGCTAGACACAGAGCGCTGATTGGTGAGTTTTTCCAGAGTGCTGATTGTTGCATTTACAAACCTTTACCTAAACACAGAGTGCTGAGTGGTGAATTTATAATCCTTTAGCTAGACAGAAAATTTCCCCAAGTCCCTACCTGACCCAGAAGCCCAGCCTGCTTCACTTATCACCATCACTTAAATAATGATGAATGACAGTCATTAATTCATCACTAACCTCCTTGTCTTAGATCCTTCGCTAATCCTTCATCCTCCATGTGCAATGGTGTTTGGGGTTCACTGGGGCTGGTCATGAAGGCCTCACTCTCATTAACAACGAATGCCCCGCTGTGCCCAGTGCTGCTGTCTCTCAGCGTCTCTCTCTATCTCTGAACATCTGACTATCTCCATCTCTCTCCAGTTCCTTTCCGTGATTCCCTTGGCACCCTCATCTCACTGTGTGCCTTTGTATCTCTCAGCTTCTCTCTGTCTCTGTATCTCTCAGCCTCTTGGTCTCCATCTCCCCCACCTCTCCCTCTCAGTCTACATCTCTCTTGGGCTGTCTCCATTTCTCCACCTCCACCTCCATCTCTCTCTCTCCCTATCTCCATACCACCCACCCCCACCCTGTGCTGTAACCCTTGATGGAGCCTGCAGCCCCCTCCCTGTGCTGGCCACGTGTGGTCTGTGGGTGCCTCCATCATGCCTGGGCATGTGTGGGCAGGTTTGGGCACACCTGGGACCCATGGGGTGTGGCAGTTCTCAGCTCATTGGCACTGCCCTGGAATCCCTGGCACCCACTCAACTTGGGAGCACGTTCTTACAACCTTACCAGGCAGGGCTGTCCTGAGGAGTCCTGAGTGCTATGTTTTCAAAATATTTTGAAAATACTTGGCTACCCTAACAATGTGAGCAAAACATTTCTCTCACTGCCAAAAAGGTGGAAATACTCATTTCTGTGAGGGAAATATAGCCCCAGGGAGCCATCTTTTCTCTTCAGATAGCCAAGTGACAGGACTGGAGGCCACTGAAGGGTCTTCATGTGACATGTCCCCAAAGATCTTTGAGTGCCTCCCTTGTTTCTGGGCACACAGAGAGCCGTGGTTTCCCCCAGGACCTGTGGGTTTTGTCCCCATCCTCACTTGTGTCAACTGCAGAGCAGGACACAACAAGGGTCTATCTGCACAAATACCTCTAGGTATGGGAATAGCAGGCCCCCAGGAGGGAGGAGGGCCTCAGAAGCCCCAACAGGGGCCAGACCCAGCCCAGTTGACCATGACCAGCTCTGCTGGTAGGAGTCCCTGCTGGCTGGGGCTGGCCAGAGATGCAGGACTAACCCCCATCTTTCACCACAACCAAGTGAGCCTATGCCCTCTTCTCCTGACTGGGCAGCCTCCTGTCCTTGCTGCCTGAGTACACTCTAATCACTGTCTCTGTTTCCTCTCTTCCCCAGCCCTGCCTTCTCCTGCTCCAGGCTTCTCCAGCTCTCAGAGGAAGCCCAGGAGGAAGGTAAGTGGGGTCCAAGGCCCTGGGCCCCATGCCCCCTCTCCAGCCTTCCTGCTCCACAAGACATTGTCCTCCACCCCACCTCTAAAGATTGCCGTGTGTCCCTGTCTAACCCTCTACTACCTCCCCCTGCCACCTGGAACCCTCGGCTCTCCTATGTTGCAGAAATCCATGAGGATGGTGGGATAACACAGGATTTCTGGTCCCCATGTAGGGCCCAGGGCCTTGTTGGAGGGTGGGGAAGCCATGAGGTACTAGCCAGCCGAAGGGCCCCTAAATATGGCCCTAATGTAACCCATTAACCACAGCCAATGCTTGACCAGAGGGGTCATGGGTTCTTGAGGGTTGGGCCCCGTCCCCAGAGTCCCCCAGGCAGTGGCAGGGCCAGGGACTCCCCAGGCAGGTACAGACTGGACTCCTTCTCAGCAGGGTGTCCACAAGCATGGGCCAGAGGGGATGCCATGTGGCCAGAAGTAGGACTACTCTAGCATTCCACCCCAGGGCTGACAGCCAAGAGCCCATGGTGGCATCGACCCTGGGACCTGGCCACGACCCTAGCCACATCTTGTTACAGTGCACGGTGAGGGGAGAGAAGGCAGCTGAGGGCAGAGCCCTGCAGCCTGGCACTGTCAGCTGCCTCTTGTGTGTACCCTCTCCAGCCCCTCTAGGCCCAGTCAAAGCCTTCAGCTGTGAGACCCTTGGGGTGCACACAGCCTGGGGGCAGCTAAGAAGGCTGGGGTCCCATAGCGGATCAGCAGGCAGACCTGTGGTGTCTTGGTTGGCCAGTTCCTTCAGACAGTGGAAATAATCCCATCAGGGAAAGAATGAGTGGGCCCTCAGCTGTTGGGATGGCAGGAAGTGGGGGTCCTGGGGACACCTCCCATGGCCTATCTGTGGCTCTGCTTCCCAGGTCTACCTTCCTTGCCCTTATGGGCCACTGCTGCCACCTGCCCAGGCTACGACCTCATGTATGAGCCTTCATGCCTCAGCCAAAAGCATGGACACCATTCTAGGAGTGCCCCAGGACAGACAGGGGATGGGGCTAGCAAAGGAAGACCTAGCCACAGTGCCAGCCCTTCTTCACCAATGACAAGAGACAGAGCTCCTTGCCACCCTTTGAGGTTCAGTTTCCCCATCTGGGTTGCTCCCAGATGGTGAGAGCAGGGTTTGGGGACATGGGATTGGGGCAGTGGTAGCGCTTGCACTAACTCTGACCTTGTCTTTCTGGCTCCCCACGCATGCCCCACCCTTGAGCTCCAGTGGTGACAGGCCACTTTTCCACAAACCTGGTACCATTCTCCTTTCACCACAGACCTATGGTTTTGCCTCTTGTTCATTGGCCTCACTGGCCCATGAAGTTCATGAAGCAGGTATGTGCATGACTTCAATGCCACAGGGGCAGGTGTGGCCATGTGGAGGGTGTGGAATCCAAGAAGGAACAAGAGTGGCCGTGTAACTCCCTACAGTCTGGCCTGCTCACCCTGTAGACTTGACCCTGACCTCCCCTCCTCTCTGTGCAGACACTGCCCACACTGGTTCTCTCTCCCTCCTGCCCTTTCTGCCCACCATGATGCTGCTTATGCAGAAAAAGTTGAAGATGGTATGCCTGTGCTCCCAAGCCTTCTGGCCAGAGCCCCTGTCCTCCCTTCTGTCCTCCCTCACTTCCTCCCTCTTGCCACCACTTGTGAAGTTTACCACTAGCAACTTAACCCTATCTGGCCTCTGGGCTGGGGACAGAGTGAGGACCCTGGCTTAGGAAGGGCTGGCCGATGGAATGCAGACTTCCTCTGGGTCTCCCAGGCAGAGAGGATTCATTCTGTAGCTTGGAGACAACGAGGCTCTTCCTGGGCCACCAACAGGAAGATGGGAGGTGTCAGTGGCCAGCCTTGAGTCTAAGGCAGAGCAGGCCTTGGTAGGACATTGCTGGGGTCCACTGGGTTGCTCTGGATCCACTGGAGTGGGGTTGGAAGAGCTCAAGAGGAGAGGCCTCCACCCTGCCCCAGTTAGCAAGCCAGAAGCAGGAAGGTAGGGAGGGGCGACCTGGAAGGGATTGGGGAAGGGCAAGAGGAGTGAAGCAGAAAGGCAGGCTGAGGTCCAAGATGGGAATGCTAGGGACCCCAAAGAGCTGTGGGCCGTGTGTGCAAAGGCCCAGTCAGTTCCCAGCATCCCACCCAGCACCTGGGTCCAAGACAGACACAGCCAGTGTGAGGACACCCCCTGGGTGGGCCTGGACTCCCTGGCAGTGGGGCTGGCAGTACCCCGGTCGGAAGTCAGAGGTCTGCGGTTTCAAGTCAGGGGTCCAATCTAAGCAGCACTTCTCAGCTCTCCCCATTCAGGAGCCTGTGCAGCTGCAGGGCTCCTCCCTGCTGGGACTGAGCTATTGCATGACTCTAGCCTCAGAGAGTCCTGTGGACAAGAAGGGACATGGTAGGAGGGGGATGGACCTCCAGCCATGCAGGGAGAAGGTGTCCAAGAGATGGCCTGTGGGGGTGACAGGGACACCAGATCACTCTGGATGCAGCACTGAGGCCAGAGGACAGACAGATAGACAGCAGGCCAGAGTGGGGCAGGAGCAGAGGAGGGAGGGCTGCCAGGAGAGCTTTGCCACTTGGGTGTGTGGTCACTTCCCACAAGCACTCAGCCTCCCACCAGACCTCGCCCTCCTTTCTGGCTGGGCTTCCCACCCTGAGGGGTTCCTCCTCAGCCAGGCGCTGCATCCAGCAAAACCCCTAAGTCAGGGAAGCCGGGGCCAGGATTCAATTCATCGTCCTCACCACACCATTCCTTCTGGGCCCTTGGCCAGACTGTGGCGCTCAGGATATCCCACTGCTCACTACGCATGCACATGCACCAACCAAGGTATTTGAAAAGGGCAACCTTGGGTCTGCTGGAAAAACTGAGAGTGCTGGCAGTCTCTCTGTGGTCTGCAAGTGGCTTGCAGGCAAACGAGGGAGTTGCCAGCGAGTACACTCGTGGGCTGCTGCCCTGTGCTGGGCAATGGCAAGGCAGGACTCCCACCCCCAGCCCTGGGCCCAGACCTGCTGGCCTCAGACAGTTGCAGAGGAGGGCACTGGTTCAGACTCGGAGGGCCAAGGGCATCACGTGTCAATGGCCTTGCTGCCACCTGAGGTCCAGAGCAGGGACTGAAGGGACAGGATGTGCAGGTGCCTCTAGGCCAGCAGCAGAACCCCCTCCTGCACCACAGCCGGGCCAGGACAACCAGGTCCACCCCAGGGTCCAGGAGCAGAGTGTATCCTAAAGGAAGCCAACAGTTATGAGGGTGGTCAGGGCAGGCCAGGCAGGTCCCAGAGGTGGCTGGGGAGAGGTGCCAGGGAGAGGTAGCAGTGGTGTCCCAGAGGGGCCCATCCCAGTCTCAGGAGAGCAGCCATGTGGCAGTCAGAAGGCAGGCCCTGGGGATGTCAGGGATGAGCTCTCCTTGGCTCCTGGCCTGTGGAGGGCAGCTGTGGTGGACCTACTGGGCTCAGGTAGGGGCTCCTAGGGCTGAGACCAGCAAGGAGTTAGACATCACATTGCCTACAGAGTCTCCTGATGCCTGAGGGCCTGTAGTCATTCCATTACCTGATGAGTTCCACCCAGTAACACAGACTTTACAGGCAATTGTCATGTTCTGGGAAGCACTAAGTGATGGGGCTGCACCCACCCCAACTACAACACCCTCTTGGTAGGGAGGATCTCACATTCCAAGGTTGGTGTTACCAGACCCAAGAGGACAGACCAGGGGGACCGATGAGACCCAATGCCCTAAGGCCCCTACCTTGCCCCACAAGGCTCCAGTGTTCCCCCTACTCACAACCAGATCTTCAGGGCAGGGGCTCCATTGGGCACCAAGTCCCTTCTACCCTGTAGAATTGGTGCTACCCACAAGCACCAATTCCCTGGCCCAACCTGGGGGCACTTGTAGGACTCCTTAGGCTCACCCTAGGGAAAAGAGAATCCAAGTGAAAGAGGCTCCTTGTGCACCACACATCACATGCCCACTGATTCCCCACAGCCACCCTGGCTTTTCTCTTGCATGTCTGCTTGTGCTTTCTGCCACCTCAAAGACACTGCAGGGGAGGACACAGAAAGTAAGGGCCAACCCCTGCTGATGGAGATTCAGGACCCTGGCTCTGGCTGACGCAAGGAAAAGGGCACTGTCTGGGGTCTCTGGCTGCCCTGCCTCCAGCTCACTCAATCTTCTTTCTCTTCCCCTGACACGTGGGCCTTGGAAGGCCAGGCCTTGCTGCTCCACATGGTGCAGCCAGGGTCAGGCTGCCAGGCCATTGCAGGTGCCACTGCTCCAAGATTCTTCCACACAGCAGAGGGGGAGGTAGCAGGACAACCCAGAAGTGCCAGAACCCGGGGAGAGGGTGCCCCTTCTCCTCTTTCTCTGGAGTCACTTCCTTCCCAATCATCTTTCCAAGCCCCTATCCTCTTTCCTCCCTCTCCTTCTTTCCCAGCCTTCAAGGACACTCCCTGTCCACCTCTTATTTCTTCCTTTACTCTTCCTCACCCTCCCTCCTTTTTCCAGGCCCTGTGCTCCTCCCCTTCAAACCCCTTCAAAGGGGCTTTTGGAGGCCTAGAGCAGAAACTGGACTGTCTTATTTCTGGGGGATGGGGGTACACCCAGCCGAAAAGGAGGGCATCTTCAGCAGTTGGAACCCAAGGCTCCTGGCCTCCAAGTCTCATGTGAGCTTTCTCTCTCCCTCTCCACACACTAGTGGTGTGCTGAACAAAGGAAAAGCCAAGACCCAAGTGAGTGTGGGGTCCTGGCAGACCTGATGCTGAGTGTGTTCTATGGTGGGTGTAGAGGAGCAGGGAAGGGCCAGCTGCCTGGAGCCTGCACTCAGAGAGGTGCCCAGAGGGATACTCAGAGTGCAGGGTGGGAGGGATGAGGCTCACCTGGAAGATGGGCTTGGGAATCCTAGAAGGGTGTGATTTTGTGAAAGGTTATATGGTGCAAACAAGGAGGGCTTCATGCAGGAGAAGGCTACAGACAAAAGGAGGAGAGGGGGGTGGGAGAGAGTGGAGGAAGGAAGGCGGGGTGCAGGGAGTTGGGCCACCACAACACCCCACGGCCTTTGGGGGACTGCACTATGCTCCACCATACTTTCAGGACTCTCAGAGCCCTAGATGTGAAAATCGACAAGAAAGTGAGTCGGGAGGTGGGAGAAAACTCACTTCCGAATGACACCTTGATCAGGTCTAAAATAGTTTGCTGTGCAGGGGCCCTGTTCCCCTTTTGGGCAGAATTCAGAGGCTCTTGTCCTCATCATACCTGCTTGCCAGCACTACAGGGATTTTTTTTAAATTTCATTATTATTATACTTTAAGTATATGCACAATGTGAATGTTTGTTATGTATGTATACATGTGTCATGTTGGTGTGCTGCACCCATTATCTCATCATTTAGGTATATCTCCTAATGCTATCCCTCCCACCACCCTACAACAGTCCCTGGTGTGTGATGTTCCCCTTCCTGCGTCCATGTGTTCTTATTGTTCAATTCCCACCTATGAGTGAGAACATGCAGTGTTTGGCTTTTTGTCCTTGAGATAGTTTGCTGAGAATGATGATTTCCAGTTTCATCCATGTCCCTAAAAAGGACATGAACTCATCATTTTTTATGGCTGCATAGTATTCCATGGTGTATATGTGCCACATTTTCTTAATCCA
>NW_026652300.1:3530698-3614136 GCF_009828535.3 Hylobates moloch | reverse complement strand
TTCACATCCTCTCCAGCACCTGTTGTTTCCTGACTTTTTAATGATCGCCATTCTAACTGGTGTGAGATGGTATCTCACTGCGGTTTTGATTTGCATTTCTCTGATGGCCAGTGATGATGAGCATTTCTTCATGTGTTTTTTGGCTGCATAAACGTCTTCTTTTGAGAAGTGTCTGTTCATGTCCTTCACCCAGTTTTTGATGAGGTTGTTTGTTTTTTTCTTGTAAATTTGTTTGAGTTCATTGTAGATTCTGGATATTAGCCCTTTGTCAGATGAGTAGGTTGCAAAAATTTTCTCCCTTTCTGTTGGTTGCCTGTTCACTCTGATGGTAGTTTCTTTTGATGTGCAGAAGCTCTTTAGTTTAATTAGATCCCATTTGTCAATTTTGACTTTTGTTGTCATTGCTTTTGGTGTTTCAGACCTGAAGTCCTCGCCCATGCCTATGTCCTGAATGGTATTGTGCAGGTTTTCTTCTAGGGCTTTTATGATTTCAGGTATAACATTTAAGTCTTTAATCCATCTTGAATTAATTTTCGTATAAGGTTTAAGGAAGGGATGCAGTTTCAACTTTCTACATATGTCTAGCCAGTTTTCCCAGCACCACTTATTAAATAGGTAATCCTTTCCCCATTGCTTGTTTTTGTCAGGTTTGTCAAAGATCAGATTGTTGTAGCTACGTGGCATTATTTCTGAGGGCTCTGTTCTGTTCCATTGATCTATATCTCTGTTTTGGTACCAGTACCGTGTTGTTTTGGTTACTGTAACCTTGAGGTATAGTTTGAAGACAGGTAGCTTGATGCTTCCAGCTTTGTTCTTTTGGCTTAGGATTGACTTGACAATGTGGGCTCTTTTTTGGTTCCACATTAACTTTAAGTAGTTTTTTTTCAATTCTGTCAAGAAAGTTATTGGTAGTTTGATGGGGATGGCATTGAATCTATAAATTACCTAGGGCAGTATGGCCATTTTCACCATATTGATTCTTCCTATCCAGGAGCATGCAATGTTCTTCCATTTGTTTGTATCCTCTTTTATTTCATTGAGCAGTAGTTTGTATTTCTCCTTGAAGAGATCCTTCACATACCTTGTAAATTGGATTCCTAGGTATTTTATTCTCTTTGAAGCAATTGTGAATGGAAGTTCACTCATGATTTGGCTCTCTGTTTGTCTGTGATTGGTGTACAAGAATACTTGTGATTTTTGTACATTGATTTTGTATCCTAAGACTTCGCTGAAGTTGCTAATAAGCTTAAGGAGATTTTGGGCTGAGACAATGGGGTTTTCTAGATATAGAATCATGTCATCTGCAAACAGGGACAATTTGGCTTCCTCTTTTCCTAATTGAATACCATTTATTTCCTTCTCCTGCCTGATTGCCCTGGCCAGAACTTCCAACACTATGCTGAATAGGAGTGGTGAGAGAGGGAATCCCTGTCTTTGCACATTTTCAAAGGGAATGCTTCCAGTTTTTGCCCATTCAGTATGATATTGGCTGTGGGTTTGTCATAGATAGCTCTTCTTATTTTGAGATATGTCCCATCAATACCTAATTTATTGAGAGTTTTTAGCATGAATTTTGTCAAAGGTCTTTTCTGCATTTATTGAGATAATCTTGTGGTTTTTGTCTTTGGTTCTATTTATATGCTTGATTACATTTTCTGATTTGCATTTGTTGAACCAGCCTTGCATCCCAGGGATGAAACCCACTTGATCATGGTGGATAGCACTTGTTGATGTGCTGCTGGATTCGGTTTGCCAGTAATTTATTGAGGATTTGTGCATCGATGCTCATCAAGGATATTGGTCTAAAATTATCTTTTTTGGTTGTGTCTCTGCCAGTCTTTGATATCAGGATGATGCTGCCCTCATAAAATGAGTTACACAGGATTCCCTCTTTTTCTATTGATTGGAATAGTTTCAGAAGGAATGGTACCACCTCCTCTTTGTACCTTTGGTAGAATTCAGCTGTGAATCTATCTGGTCCTGGACTTTTTTTGGTTCGTAAGCTATTGATTATTGCCACAACTTCAGAGCCTGTTATTGGTCTATTCAGAGATTCAGCTTCTTCCTGGTTTAGTCTTGGGAGGATGTATGTGTCAAGGAATTTATCCATCTCTTCTAGATTTTCTAATTTATTTGCATAGAGATGTTTAAAGTATTCTCTGATGGCAGTTTGTGTTTCTATGGGATTGGTGGTGATATCCCCTTTATCATTTTTTATTACATCTATTTGATTCTTCTCTCTTTTCTTCTTTATTAGACTTGCTAGCGGTCTATCCATTTTCTTGATCTTTTCAAAAAAACAGCTCCTGGATTCATTAATTTTCTGAAGGGTTTTTTGTATCTCTATTTCCTTCAGTTCTGCTCTGATCTTAATTATTTCTTGCCTTCTGCTAGCTTTTGGATGTGTTTGCTCTTTCTTTTCTAGTTCCTTTAATTGTGATGTTAGGGTGTCAATTTTAGATCTTCCCTGCTTTCTCTTGTGGGCATTTAGTGCTATAAATTTCCCTCTACACACTGCTTTGAATGTGTCCCAGAGATTCTGGTATGTTGTGTCTTTGTTCTTGTTGGTTTCAAAGAACATCTTTATTTCTGCCTTCATTTCATTATTTACCCAGTAGTCATTCAGGAACAGCTTGTTCAATTTCCATGTAGTTGAGTAGTTTTGAGTTTCTTAATGCTGATTTCTAGTTTGATTGTACTGTGTTCTGAGAGACAGTTTGTTATAATTTCTGGTCTTTTACATTTGCTGAGGAGTGCTTTACTTCCAATTATGTGGTCAATTTTGGAGTAGGTGTGGTGTGGTGCTGAAAAGATCTGTTGATTTGCAGTGGAGAGTTCTGTAGATGTCTATTAGGTCTGCTTGGTGCAGAGCTGAGCTCAATTCCTGGATATCCTTGTTAACTTTCTGTCTCATTGATCTATCTAATGTTGACAGTGGGGTGTTAAAGTCTCCCATTATTATTGTGTGGGAGTCTAAGTCTTTTTGTAAGTCACTAAGGACTGGCTTTATGAATCTGGGTGCTCCTGTATTGGGTGCATATATATATATAGGATAGTTATATCTTCTTGTTGAATTGATCCCTTTACCTTTATGTAATGTCCTTCTTTGTCTCTTTTGATCTTTGTTGGTTTAAAGTCTGTTTTATCAGACTCTAGGATTGCAACCCCTGCCTTTTTTTGTTTTCCATTTGCTTGGTAGATCTTCCTCCATCCCTTTATTTTGAGTCTATGTGTGTCTCTGCAGGTGAGATGGGTTTCCTGAATACAGCACACTGATGGGTCTTGACTCTTTATCAAATTTGCCAGTATGTGTCTTTTAATTGGAGCATTTAGCCCATTTACATTTAACGTTAATATTGTTATGTGTGAATTTGATCCTGTCATTATGATGTTAGCTGGTTATTTTGCTCATTAGTTGATGCAGTTTCTTCCTAGCCTTGGTGGTCTTTACAATTTGGCATGTTTTTGCAGTGGCTGGCACCAGTTGTTCCTTCCCATGTTTAGTGCTTCCTTCAGGAGCTCTTTTAGGGCAGTCTTGGTGGTGACAAAATCTCTCAGCATTTGCTTGTCTGTAAAGTATTTTATTTCTCCTTCACTTATGAAGCCTAATTTGGCTGGATATGAAATTCTGGGTTGAAAATTCTTTTCTTTAAGAATGTTGAATATCGGTCCCCACTCTGTTCTGGCTTGTAGAGTTTCTGCCGAGAGATCAGCTGTTAGTCTGATGGGCTTCCCTTTGCAGGTAACCCGATCTTCCTCTGTGGCCGATAACATTTTTTCCTTCATTTCAACTTTGGTGAATCTGACAATTACGTGTCTTAGAGTTGCTATTCTCTAGGAGTATCTTTGTGGCATTCTTTTTATTTCTGAATTTGAATGTTGGCCTGCCTTGCTAGTTTGGGGAAGTTCTGGATAATATCCTGCAGAGAGTTTTCCTACTTGGTTCCATTCTCCTCATCATTTTCAGGTACACCAATCAGATGTAGATTTGGTCTTTTCACACGGTCCCACATTTCTTGGAGGCTTTGTTCATTTCTTTTTATTCTTTTTTCTCTAAACTTCTCTTCTGACTTCATTTCATTCATTTCATCTTCCATCACTGATACCCTTTCTTCCAGTTGATTGCATCGGCTACTGAGGCTTCTGCCTTTGTCATGTAGATCTCATGCCTTGATTTTCAGCTCCATCAGGTCCTTTAAGGACTTCTCTGCACTGGTTATTCCAGTTATCCATTTGTCTAATTTTTTTCAAAGCTTTTAACTTCTTTTCCATTGGTTCAAGTTTCCTCCTATATCTCGGAGTAGTTTGATCATCTCAAGGCTTCTTCTCTGAACTCGTCAAAGTCATTCTCCATCCAGCTTTGTTCCAGTACTGGTGAGGAGCTGCATTCCTTTTGAGGAGGAGAGGTACTCTGATTTTTAGAGTTTCCAGTTTTTCCGTTCTGTTTCCTTCCCATCTTTGTGGTTTTATCTACCTTTGGTCTTTGATGATGGTGACGTACAGATGGGTTTTTGGTGTGGATGTCCTTTCTGTTTGTTAGTTTTCCTTCTAACAGACAGGCCCCTCAGCTGCAGGTCTGTTGGAGTTTGCTAGAGGTCCACTCCAGACCCTGTTTCCCTGGGTACCAGCAGTGGAGGCTGCAGAACAGCGGATATTGGTGAACCACAAATGCTGCTGCCTGATTGTTCCTCTGGAAGTTTTGTCTCAGAGGAGTACCTAGCCATGTGAGGTGTCAGTCCACTGCTACTGGTGGGTGCCTCCCAGTTAGGCTACTCAGGGGTCAGGGACCCACTTGAGCAGGCAACCTGTCCATTCTCAGATCGCAGGCTGCATGCTGGGAGAAACACTACTCTCTTCAAAGCTGTCAGAGAGGGATATTTAAGTCTGCAGAGGCTAGTGCTGTCTTTCTGTTTGTCTGTGCCCTGCCCCCAGAGGTGAAGCCTAGAGAGGCAGGCAGGCCTCCTTGAGCTGTAGTGGGCTCCATCCAGTTCAAGCTTCCCAACCACTTTGTTTACCTAATCAAACAACTAACTGGGCAATGGTGGGCGCCCCATCCCCAGCCTCACTGCAGCCTTGCAGTTTGATCTTGGACTGCTGTGCTAGCAATGAGTGAGACTCTGTGGGTATAGGACCCTCTGATCAAGGTGCAGGATATAATCTTCTGGTGTGCTGTTTTTTAAGCTGGTTGGAAAAGCGCAGTATTATGGTGGGAGTGACCTGATTTTCCAGGTGCCTTCTGTCACCCCTTTCTTTGACTAGGAAAGGGAATTCCCTGACCCCTTGAGCTTCCTGGGTGAGGTGATGCCTTGCCCTGCTTTGGCTCATGCAGGGTGCACTACTGTCTGGCACTACTGTCCTGCACCTACTGTCTGGCACTCCCCAGTGAGATGAACCCAGTACTTCAGTTGGAAATGCAGAAATCACCCATCTTCTGCATTGCTCACACTGGGAGCTGTAGACCAGAGCTGTTCCTATTCTACCATCTTGGCTCCTCCTCCCTCAATCCCCTGGATTTGTTTTTTAATGCAGCTCTTGCAACTTTTCTTTTGGTCAGTACTCAGAAGCCACAGCACTCACTATATGATTCATCTCTTCAGTGCTTTTGCATCATTATGCTCTGCACAAGGAGCAATCTTAGAGCATCTTAGCACACACTCACTGTTTCTCCCACTTGTGGAGCATTGCAGAGTCTCAGAAGAAGAGTTAGTACATCTAAAGGGTATAGCTGGCATATTTCCATCCTTTGCATTTATTTTTCAATGATTTTAAGTAAAGTGATGCTGAAACACGAGACACTTTCTCACTTGAGAGAAAGTGTTCGTTTTTTTCATTAAGAAAATAAAACACCTCATGAAAGAACATTTGGAAATATATAAAAGTCAAATGAAGAAAAAACATCATCTGTAATTCTCCCACCCACCCAGCCAGACTGTGGAAAAGAGCAGAAAGAAGTAAAAAGCCTTATTTCTTCCCTTTTTACATACATAGAGTTTAGCAAACAAGATTTAAACTCAGCGTTGTTTTTCAAACATCATACTGTC
Organism: Hylobates moloch; assembly: GCF_009828535.3. Lineage (NCBI taxonomy): Eukaryota > Metazoa > Chordata > Mammalia > Primates > Hylobatidae > Hylobates > Hylobates moloch. Next base: position 3,608,095 of record NW_026652300.1, on the reverse strand, counting down.
TATACAGCATTGAATTCTGCTTTTTTAAAATTTAGCACTATTCATAAGTATTTCCTATGTTTTTACACAGTTTTCTCAAATATTTTGAATGGCCACATAATATTCCATCAATTGGAAAAACCATAATTTTCCTAACCATTCTCCCATTGCAGGCTTCCCCCAATAATTTATTATCATAAATAATGCTGGTTGGAAGGCATTTTTGGTCTTTAGGGTTATTTCCATAGGCCACATTCCCAGAACTGGAATTACTGCATCAAATAGTATGAATGATCTTAAGGCTGTGACATCCACTGCCAAATTGCTTCCCACAAGGCCTTCCCACAAGGCCTGGCCAACACTATGTGGGTCTGTGTCCCACACTCTCCTCACCCAAGAAGAGAAATGTGCTTTGATGTCGCAGCCTCTGATGGATTAGAAACGGCACCTCATGGTTGTTTGGCTTTGTGCCCCAATACTCAGGGGCCAACGTTTCCCTGTATTTGTAGATGAGTCATCTCTTCTCTGAGAACTCATAGCTATTGTCTTTGCTCACTTGTCTCATGGTGGAGGTGTCTCCGTGTTTTCTTAGTCATCAGTTTGCCTAAGGATATGTCTTCTCTGTATTTCCTGAAAATATATTTTGAATATTTTTTTGGCCTTTATATTGTTCTTTTTTTTTTTAACATTCATAAGTTTTCCATTTGTGTGGCATCATCTGGCCTTCCTTCCCTTAGAGACTCCTTCTGCTGCTTCTGAGCCTAGGAAACCCTTTACTGCTCCAGTTTTTGATTGACATTCTTGAAAAAAAAAAAAAAAAAAACGTGTCCTTTTAACTCCTTACTGCATCTGGAATGCATTGGTGAGAGGAGGGGATCACATACCCAACTGGGGAGGGGCCCTCATTTACCCTTCAGATTGCTTTTTTCCCAGCCTTGACTCCTCTTTCCTTTGGGATCCCAGAGAGAAAGATGAAAGAGGGGCTGGGGAAAAGGAGGGGCTGGAGAAAAAGAGGGGCTGAGGAACAGCACAGGCTCACAGCTGTTGCTCCTGCCCAGGGAGGCCACTGCACCATAGCTTCTCATATGACATGGCTGCATTTGTTTTTCTGTTTCAGAAGGAAATGGAGGTGCCCTCACAGGTAGCTAGGGTGCAGTAACATTTGCAATGGCCAGAAGCTGAAAGGCACACAGCAGCACTGGAAGCTGAGGCCTTCTTGACGGGGTTCAAGCCACTCTCGGGATGGTGGGCTACAAACCTCAGAAGCATAAAGCTAGGACAAATGTGCCGCTAGGCAGGACATCCTCAGCTGGAGGCCAGAACAGGAGGGCACCAGGGTCAGGTTGAGCCAGGCAGAGAAAGGCACCAGGCTGACCATCTGGTGCCTTCCCAGGTCTCTGCTTACCAGCCTTCATGTCTACTCTTGAGGCAGCTCCTAAGATACCAGAAAAGGAGAAAGTAGACTTCCATGTAAGTTTATAAGACTCTAGTCAACATGGGCACAATTTCCCCACAATCTAGTTATTGGGCTCCAGGCCAGGCCTCACTTCCTCTGAAGCACACTAAGCTAGGGACCCCTGAGTCTGGGCAATTCTACCAAAACCTATTCCTGGACCAGATGAAACCCTTCTAAAAACAAACATCTCTTTTCCCTTTTCCTCCATCTATTCTTCTATTCATCCATCCACCCACCCACATAAGTAGCTAGCCACTCACCTACCCAACAATACACTCAGCCACCCACACACTCATTCATCCAAACATTATCCCTCCATTAATCCATCAACTCACCCACCAACCCACCCACCCATGCACCCCCCAAACCATTGATCTCTCCATCCATCTACTCATCCATCCACTCACCCGTTCCCCCTTCCATTGATTCATCCATCCATTATCCACTCAGCTATGCAATCACCCACCCACTCACCCACCAGTTCATCCATCCATCTGTCCATCCTTACTTCCATCCATCCAACCATCCATGTATCCAATCACCCATTCATTGATCCATCCACCCACTCAATCACCCATCCATAAACTCACCCACCTATCCACTCACTCTTCTATCCAGTCATCCATCCATCTATCCATTGAACCCCCATTTCTCCCGTCATCAATCCTTCCACATACTTTTATGTCTCCATCCTGTATCACTCATCCACCAATCCGTAGGTTCATGTGTTCACAAGCCCATCTATTTATCCAACAAATTTCTCTCGCTCAACAGTCTTCTCTCTGTCAGGCCCATTCAGGCCTTTGCATCCACGACACTTATTTAAAAGCTTCAGTGTTTCAAGTGTATATAAAAGAATGTGTCATTTTAAAAAGTAAGGTTATTTATTCAAACACATTAGTTACTTTATTAATTTTGAATTGTTTCTTGTTTATTGTGCTCATACTTACATACAAGATCCCAGTATAATTTACAATTCTGTATTTACTGTACTTCTGTTTCCTTAAATGTGATCTAGGTAGGGTTGGTCTCCTGCATGTTTTCTGCCTTACTAATTTCTTATGTGGCCTCAGAGGTGTCCCTGTAAAACAACTCTTAGTAGAGTACTGCATGCTATTTCTCAGAAATGCTTAAATGTCCTAATTAAATTCACAATAACTCTTCAATTTAATCTTTTCTATAGGCCAAAGTAATGTTTTGAAAAGGTTTAGCTAAGAACTCTATTTCAAAATCACATGGCTTTTGTTAGTTGGGGGAAGACTTAGATACCTTCCAAGATCTCTTGCAGCCAATGTAGTCAGTTGTTCCTACCTTGAGACTTCTTTTCCTATTTCTGGGCCAAAAATATTTTCCCCAGATTTGCACATGGCTGCTCGCTTCCCAGTATTCCAAGCTCAGCCAAAATTTCTTAAACTCCTCATTCCTCCCCACTCTTTTTCCAATCTTAATAGTTGTGTGCATATAACGTTTATATTTATTTTTATACAATAAAATATGTGAGATGAAGTGATTTAGAAATCATAGCTACAAATACTACCTCTTCTTCTGCTTGAAAACTAGTGGAAAATAATCATAGATTACTATACATAAGTCAAAATTATCTCCAGTCCTGACACCATGCCATGAACAGAAAGCAACTCTCATGTTCTATCACACCTTGAAATACAGCAGTGCAAGAGTGAATAAAAACATACTCTCTGCTGTGTACCAGGAAGTCTGCTAGATACAACAGAAATAAAAGCAAGTAGGAAAATTTAAATATGCACTAAAGACAATTTAAGGATCGAGAGATTAATACATGGTACAGGGAGTACAAAATACCTAGTATATACGATGAAGAAGAAACTATAAAATCTAAGTTGTTTTTGAAGAATAAATTATTATTTCTTAGACATTTACAGAGAATGGCAATGTTCACCAAGCTCAAGAAAGCATGCTCGAGGGTAACAGGAACTACAATCAAATTGTGATAATGTTATAAAACACAAAAAGCTCCAAAGCATCCAGGATGGAATGGTCTTGACTGCAAAGTATAGGAATTCAGTAGTGAACAGTATAACAGAAAAGTTTAAAGCTGTAATAAACACACAATCCCTCGAATTTAAGTCTCAATAGGACAAGAGACCATGGATTGGATCAAAACAAGTCCAACACCACACTGGGAAAATCAGGAATTAGGTATGCATGTTACATAAATCACTCTGGTGACAGACTACAAATATTCTTAGGAAAAAAGGGCAATGATGGGACAAAAATGTCAGTTAGTTGCTCTGTTATCCAAATTCAATGTTCTCATATTATTTTCTATGTTCAACTTCTTAACATTTCCTTCAGTGAAAAGGTCCTCTTTAAATATACTTTTTCTAGAATATATTTTCAGAGAATGGACAAGAATGTTTCCATCTTGGGAATCTGTCTAGGTGTCTCTTTATGGAAGACTTCTTTCTTGTAACTGTGTCCAGGTATATATCCATGGTTTGTCTATGCTACAAAGGTATTTCCATGAATTGGAAGTAATTCCCTCAATAGCATTTCATAAATATTGACTCCTTTCTCTCATATTCCTGAGGGTTCTGTCTAAGTTTTAAACTGCTTTGTAAGCTTCTGAAAATCTCCCTACACTCATGTTGAAGTACAAACATGGAAATTGGGTTACCATAGAGTAATTCATATAATGTTTATTTATATATCCTTCAAAAACATTTGTATCTATGAGGCAAAAAGAAGGGGATGGCTAAAGCATTTCAGTTCATAAGGCATTCTGCTATCTTCAAAAGTTTAGTAATACTAAAAAGACCTACTAATATTACTAATTAAAAAACAAAGTTAAAACATTATTCACTAGGGAGCCTTACCTTTCCATTCATATCTTTGGCAGCATTCTTAGCATCTGCAGGGTTCTCAAAAGTAATAAAGGCAAAGCCTCTACACTTGTTTTTTTGATCTTTCTTCCAAACAACTAAAATATATGAAAACATTTTACATGTATATAACTAACTCACCATAATAACACACATCTTAGAGTTACATGAAATCAGAAAAAAATACATTTCACATCATTACTATGATTCTTAATACTGAGTCACCCATATAGCCTGCCTATTATATTTCATTTTGCTCTCTAGCTGCACAAATAATTTACTTTTGCTCATTTTCCTTTTGAAGTAGTAGGTGACCCTTTCCACAGACCCTTCAGCTGCTGCCATGAGAATTATCTGGATATCAAATAGAAACTTCAAAACAACAGTTTAAAAACAAACAAAAAATCACTTTAATTTAAGAATTCAAGGAAATATTTTCAGTATATGTTTACTTTGGTAAAAAATAAATATAAAATATACAGAAATATATGTTGGCATTAAGAGTTACCTTCCGACAAGGGACCATTTTTCCCAAATACTGCTTTAAGCGTCTTTCCATTGGCTTCTCTACTTAGCCCACCAATGAAAAGCTTGCCAGGCTGATCCGCTTCCATCATTTCGCTGTAAAGGATGAAAATTTATCTATATTTAGATAACAATAAGAGAGCCAAAAAGATAAAATTTTATTACATACTGTGTTGAAACCTCAAGTGAAATATGCCTACAGAGGCTGACATCTTCTTAGTACTACTTACTTGAAATATGAAAAATTTGTAACATACAGAGCAAAAGAAGCACTGAATTCATGGACAAACACTGCATTTTACTACAAACCTCACAAAAACTCCTTTATAAAACTTAGATAACAAAAGCCATTGCAATTTTCTAAAGTTGCAATACTCAGCAAGCCTGCACTTAAAAAATTATCTATATTTAGATAATGATAAGGAAGCTCAAAAGATAAAATTTTATTAGACAGAGTGTTGAAAACTCAAGTGAAATACCTTTACAGCGGCTGATATCTCTTTAGTATTTCTTCCTTGAAATATGAAAAGTGTGTAATTACGTATGCATGTCACATAAAGCACTCTGATGATAACATACAGAGCAAAAGCATCACTGACTTCATGGACAACCGCGGCATTTTACTATGTACCTCACAAACTTGTTTGTGCAAATTAGGTAAAAAAAGCCTTGTGATTTTCTAAAGTTGCAATACACAGGAAGCCCATTTAAATACTTTAATCTGAAAATTATGCATTGAGGAGGTACAATGTGATTTTGTTTGTTTTCTTTTTTTTCCCACCTAGAGACTTCAATTTCCTTTTCCAAAGCCACTGCCCACTGAAGCGTCCTCCACCCAGCCTCAAGTGATCATGCCATGTCTCAGCTTCCCAAGTAGCCTGGAATATAGGCTCTCGCTACCTTAGCTGAGTGTGTGTGTGTGAGTGTGTGAGTGTGTGTGTGTGTGTGTGTGCGTATTGTAATAGACACAGGTTTCCCCATGTTGCCGAAGTTGGTCTCAAACTCCTGGGCTCAAATGAACTGCTGCCATGGGACTATAAAATGGATGGGATGTCAAGGGTGAAACACCATGCCAAGCCTGATATTTTGATGAATGATTAAATTTACCTAATTAAATTACATGCTTTCTTGGGGAGAATATTTTAAATATTTTACAGACTTTCAGTGATTTGAAATACATGAGAGATCAGGGATCCCCAAACACTGGCCTCCAATGGGTACCTATCTCTGGCCTTTTAGCAACCCAGATGCAGAACAGGTGGTGAATCACTGGCACTGCCTGAGCCCCGCCACTTGTGGGATCAGCGGAGGCATTGTATTCTCACAAGAACCCTACCGTGAACTGCACATGCAACAAATCTAGGTGGCGATCTCCTTATGAAAATGTAATGTCTGAGGATGACTTAAGGTGGATAGTTTCATCTGGAAACCATCCTACCTATCTTCCTGCTGCCACACCCTGTTCTCCTCACAGATCCCCTGCCCAATCCCTGCCCCCTGTCACACTGCTGTGACCCACAGCCCCACCAGACCCTGTGTGCACTGGAACCCTGAAGCCCACACCCTCCCCACCATGTCCAACTCGCAGCCTTCTCCCCCTACAAACCCTTAGTCTGGGGAAAAATCGTCTTCCACTAAACAAGTCCTGGGTGCCAAAACAGCAACAGATTAAATGAGCTCATTATGTTACACAGGCTGGTCTCCATCTCCTGACCTCAAGCCATCCTCCCACCTTCACCTCCCAAATCGTCAGGATTACAAGAGTAAGTCAGTGTGCCAGGTTAATTAAATAACTTAAGCACGTTTATTTTGCTTCCGTTTTAGGGTATCTATCACCATTTACCTTGATTACACTCACTTATTTGGTTTAAATTATTTATGATACCAGAGATACAGGAAACACATTTCAAATACTGTCATGTAAGGAGGGAGAAAATTCGAGGCTTTACAGGGGCAAATTTAAACTGTGATTATTTATGGTCCCAGACTTCTATGTACACTAAAGTAACGCAATTTACATCAAAAATCCATAATTTCTGTCAAGCAAACCAGAAATTTGACATGTGCTGATTAAAAGGACAAGTTTTTAATCACAGTGGTTAAGTAGATTGCCTGTCTATTTAAATTACGGCCACATTCACAAAGGAAAACCGCTTTAACAAAAAGTGCACATAAAAACGATGGTGCCATAACTCGTTGTCCCACAATTTGCCCACGCATCACATATGGCCAACAGTAAAAGGAAGAATCCTCAAGAAACAGACAATGAGTTTACAAATGAGTTTCTTAATGACACTAGCTATTTCTTTCTCTATAGGCTCCTCCCATAATTCAACACCGACACATTACAAACCCATCCTGTTTCATAGAGAACATCCAAAAACCTTGCTGTCTCTGTATTTTTGCGAAGAGAACAACATGACCAGAGAAATAGAAAATAAAGGTGCTTTAGAGAAGGACAAACAGCCTCTGGGTCATGGGGCCCTCACGGCGCATGCATCTGGCTTTGGGACCATGGTTGGCTGACTGCGGAGTAGGATGCCACATCCGTACTATACCTAAAGGATGCCGAAAGTGCTGGAAAACCCACCCTCTCTCTGAGGCTGATCGTGTGAGGGCAGTGAGCATCTTCTGGGGCTCCCCACATCCGCATCCTGGTGGCCTGCTATTCCACCCTCCTGGCAAAAGACTCCCGTGAGAAGGCATCAGAGCTTGTACCAGGCAGCGCTGGCAGTGTGCGCTTTGGAATTGGGTGCTTGGAAGTCCTACACCCTAACTGGCATCCTGACTGTTGCAAGCCATTGTCCCACAGTGAAAACATGAAACGTCCCTTTTCCTTAGGCAGGCCAGGCAGATGGTACTGAGAATTCCCGATCTAGAGGAGAGAGAGAGGGACCAGCGCTGGTTGCTTGGGTGTCTTGGGTGCAGTGGGCCTGGGCAGGAGTGTGGGAGGAAATGTGCCTTGTACAGTGGAATTCTCCTGCTCTCGAGGCCAAGAATACTGCAGGAATTCTCACAGGTCTAGGAAAAGACATGCTCCCAGTACCATTCTTCCTCCCTGAGCCTCGTACCATGCTGAACTTCCAGGATCATTCTCAAGGACCTCTTGTCCAGTGTCCTGGGAACACCAGAGGTCAGCAGCCAGGGATGCCCATGGAGAATATGTGTGGATGCTGTTGTGCACTGCCTTGCCGACCCCAAGGCTCCTGGAAGCACAGAGGTGCCCATGATGCTTGCTGGCAGTGCTTTGGCCTATGGCTCCTAGACTTTTGTATGCAGCTGACTGGGCTATGGGCCAGGGTCCGACAGCAAGAGCAGCACACTGCAGGCCTGGTGGGGCTTCCCCGGAAACCTGGGTCAACGTAGGTGTGGCAAAGGATTGTCAGCAGGTGACTCCTGAGGGCTTCCAGGGGAGTGGCACACGGAGGCCAGGGGTCATGGTGCTGTGGGGTGGCAGGAGTAGGCCATGGTATGTGAGAGCTCCAGAGGAGGGTGCCCCTGTTCAGCCTTCAGGAAGAAGGCAGCAGGGAGCAGAGCAAAGAGGCAACACTGGGGGTTGATGCAGTGCTGGTGGTGGACAACATAATGGCGATGGTCAAGCTGGTGGCCAGGGAGGAGGCTGATGAGAAGTGGCAGAAGGACCAGAGGCCACAGCCTGGCCTTGGCCCCAGCCGGCAACAGACTCTCTAGACATCCATCTCTTGGAGGTTGTCTATGTGAACACCCCAGGCCCCAGGGCATCCCCAGTTTCTGGACCAGATCCTAAACTTTGCAGCTGTCCATTGGGTATAGCTGGCAGCTGGGGCTGTATGTTAGGCTTCCCAAAGCAAGATGGAGTGGAGCCAGGCCAGAGGTGCTTGGGGTCAGCCAGAAGATAGGGGATGGAGGACGGAGGAGAAACCATATCCAGACTTCTGTAGATAGGAGGGCAAGTTGTTTGTGGGTTCCGTGAGAGCACATGGTAGGCACAGGGAGGCAACATCATCATGAAGTAGGGAGAATAACGGTGCCAAGCACCCTTTAGACACAGCAGAATGTTGAAGGGCACTTTTCTGTTGGAAAGTCCTTGGAGGAATGGGATTCTGCATGTCCATTACAACCATGAATCCATCCCCAATCCCCATGCCTGTTTCTAGCAGGCTCACCCCAGAAACCCAAGGTGCACACCCAGAAGTCAGCCCCGGCCATAAAGCATGAAGAAGTACTGCTTAGCTGCATGATGGAATTTCACATCAGGCTGTAGACATTGTGTCTGAGGAAGGGGTGGTGTTTCTGAGCCCATTGCTGTCCCCCTGGTACCACAAGGTGTCTCAGCAGAAGAACTGAGAAGAAGGAAATCATGCTTCACCCCAGCTAGCTGGTCACCTCTGCCCATCCAGATGAAATGGTCACTTTAAGTCTCTCCTCTTTCTCCTTCCTAGCCAGGCAGGTGGAGGAACTCAGCCATCCTCAGTACCAGCGACAGCATGAAGTTTTCCTCTTGCCACCACACTTACTTCTGCAAGGAAGTGATCAATAAGGAGAATTATGTTGGAGTCCTCCTAAAGGAGTGCCTCCCGGCATGGTAGAGGAGGGGGTATGTGGAAGGGTATGCCTGGCATAAGCCTTCAGGACTCTTCTCCTTCTAGGATAAAGGGTTTCTCATTCCATTGCATGCTAGTGGTTCTGGGATCATGAAGTTCAAACCCCAGCTACAGGCAGGAAACCACCTAACTGAGGTTCTTCAGCTGGTTGGCTGACCATAACTGTCCACAGTCTGGCAGCACTGCTAAGGTGGAGCTGCTGTGGGTTCTCATGCGAAAGGAGTTTAGGGGTTATGCCTTGGCCTCTGGGAAATTTGCTTTGAGTCGAGACCTGACCTGTCCTGGAACACTTTCCCCAGTCCCCCAGATCATCAGGCAGGGCCTGTTGCTCAGTCCCCTGTAGTACTACCTGAGGGAGTTAGGGCCTCAGAGAGGGAACAGAGAGGAGGCCAGGCTTGGTGCTGAGAGGCCTGTGGGTGCTGGAGCTGGGACCCACCTGGAGAACCTAAAGTTCAGAGAAGAGACTGCAGTGAGCAAAGCCAGGCCATTCATGGGCTGAGGAAGAGAGGCCCATCAGGGAACTGTAACATGCACATTTCAGGATCGTAGTACCTTAAGCCTCCTAATTGGCCTGAGTGGCTAAGTTCAGTGTTTTGAGAAGCAAGTCTGAAGGGATGGCTGCTTCACCATTCCTTATGGGCTTCCTTCTCTGCCCTTAGGCCTGCTACAACCTGAGGCTCAGTTTGGGCTCAACTAAGGCCCTCTCACCCTCTATGCATATGTCCACCCAGGGTCTGTCTATGTCTGCATGCTTTCAGAATGGGTTTCCCAGACCCATCCTATACTTTTACAATGAACTCAGTCTTTTAAAAACATGTTTTCTCCTCTGCAATTCTCACTAACCCTACCATGGCAACCCAGACAAGATAGGCCACTGCACAGGGAATCTGGGTGGCCATACTAAGCTCACACAGGGGAGAAAATTGAAGAGATGTCCAAATGACACGGGACAATTTGTGTGTTTCCAGGGAGGAAATCTGGCTGAGCACTACAGCCCACCTAAGTATTGATGCAAACACCCAGTGTCACTTGTCCCTGAGTGTGTGCAGCAAGCCATAAGGATTAAATAATATTCGCATCAATACTACCTAAGTGACCTACAGATTCTAAGCAACCCCAGTGTAAATATCAATGACCCATTCCTCATACAAAAACACTCTGAAAATCCTAAATTTGCTATGAAATAGAAGATCCTGATCAGCCAGAGCAATCCGGTAAACAGCACAGGGCTGGAGGCAGCACACTACCTAACTTTACAATATACTGCAAAGTTTTACCTAAAAAGCACAGCACAAAAGAAACGAAGATAGATGAGCTAAAGAAAAACAATATGGGCACAGAACTAAGTCACTGCTTTTGCTTCTCACGACCTTTACCCAAAGTAGCAAGAACCCGCACTGTAAAATCAAGTCTCTTCTATACACTAGGTGAAGAAGAACCTGAATATCTACGTAAAGGATTTTAAAATTAGATTATTTTGGCCAGGCGCAGTGGCTCAGGCCTGTAATTCCATCATTTTGGTAGGCCAAGGCAGGTGGATCACCTGAGATCAGGAGTTTGACACCAGGCTGCCCAACATGGCAAAACCCTGTCCCTACTAAAAATACCCAAAGGTAGCCAGGAGGGTTGGTAGGAGCCTGTAATCCCAGCTACTCAGGAGACTGAGTTGAGAGAATTTCTTCGAGTCGGGAGACTTTCTTCAACCTGGGAGTCAGAGGTTACAGTATGCCAAGATTGTACCACTGAACTCCAGCTAGGGTAAAAAGAGCAAAATTCTGTCTCAAAAATAAAAAATAAAAATAAAAAAATAAAAGAGTAGACACCTTCTCATCAATCTCCAATGTCAGACACATGATGATAAAAACAGAAAAAGAAATCAGAAGGAAGAAGCTCCATGACAGTGGTGTTGGTAATGATGATCCCAAAGTGACTGCAAAAGCATAGTAAAGAACATCAAAAATAGAGAATGGGGTTATATCAAACTAAGGTGCTTCAGAAGAATATGAGAAACTAAACAGAGGAAGGAGACATCCTACAGGATGGGAGAAATTATTGGATCACCACACATCTTACAATAAGTGAATATTTACAGTACATAGAGGACTCAAACGACTAAATAGCATGAAAATGAATGGGCTAATGATGTGAATACTCATTTATTTTAGTAAGACATACAGTTGCTCAGCAGGCATACTACAAAGTGCTCATCATCCCTAATCCATAAGGCAAAAGCGAATCAAATCCATGATGAAATGTCATATCACTTCAGTCAGAATGGCAATTATCCAAAAGGCAAAAGAAATGCATTTCTGTTGAGGATGCATAGTAAAGGATATACATGCACCCTTTTGGTGAGAATGTAAATTAGTGCAGGCCTTACACAGAGCTTTATGTCAATTTAAGCACGGAGAGCCCTAAGAAATCTACAAGCAGAATCACCCATCACATGATCTAGCAATCCGAGTAGTGGGGCAACACCATATGTTTGGTTCCATTCGTTCTAGTATACTTCCTCAGTGGACATTATTTAATGACTCCATATGTTTGAGACCAATTTTCTCTAACAGAATGTTTCCCATTTCCCTGGTGTTTCTGGAACTTTCTCTGTCTGTGTCACTATGTCTATGTCGAGGTCTACGGCTATATCTATGTCTATTTATGCCTACCTCTATATCTCTCTATCTCTATCAATCTCTATCTCTACCTCTCTGTCTTTGTCTCTATATGTATCTCTATTTCTGTCTCTATCTCTGTGTATAACTGTAACTCTATATTTATCTAACTTGAAGCTGTTTGACACCTCTTTGCTCTTTATTTGGATTATTGCTTCTGCCATGCGACTTTGTTAATCAGCTGAAACACATCTTCTTGAAACCTGGTGGATTCAGGCTTTGCTAAATAGGCATCCTTGTTGTTACCATGCTTTTGTAAGGGTAATCTGGAACTTCAATGATCTTTGAGAAACTTAACATCTCTCTGCACTGGTGCATCTTCACATCTTCCTTCCTATTACTTGTGTTCCTTGCTTGTCCTTTTACTATCTTCCATTTAGCTCCATTCAATTCTTTGACATATCCCACTTCAAACCTCTCATCTTCCATCCTTCTATCTACTACTAAACAAGTCTTTTTTTTTTTTCTATTTCAGCTCTCAACCCACTATAGGCATGAGAAATTTAGGGTCTCAAAATCAGAGGCTCTTGAGGGATTCAAGGATCTTGCCCACATTCCAAAAAATTATCTGATGGAAGTGGAAAATAAAAATGGCTAATTATAAGAGATTCAGCATTTCAACTACCCAGGTTTTGAAGACATCCAGACTGTCACTCTATGTATCCTGTGGGTAAAATGTAGTCCTCTGATCCTCTAGATTAAACATTAGGGCTAAATAATCTCAGAAAATTCTTCCTTGCCAATACAGTCAAAAGGTATTAGACCTCCTGTTGAATAGATAACCTTGTCTTATTTTTTTGGAAACACAATTTAGATAAAAATATAAAATGGATATAAACCGGTGAGATTTACATTACCCTATTGCTTTATTCATGACTAAATTTTAGGAGAGTTGTAAAATCTGTTTGCCATTATCTATATCTTTTACATATACATTATGTGTGTGTTATATTTCTACCACTATATTTTATTATCATATTAATTATGAATATCACTTAAAAAAGTGCTATTCTAATTGGTTTAGAGATAAGTGAGCACTACTGTGAATTACATATTCCTAAAAATCCCGGAAATAGATGACCAAGTTCACATGACTTGTGCAAATACTTAGTAAATGAGATTAGCTTAAAATTACTTGAAATTAAAAATTAATTAAATAATTAAATTAATTATTTAAAATTATTACCAGTTGTTATTGTGTAAGTGCATGAATACTTTAGTGGGCCAGGTATGGTGGCTCACACCTACAGTCTCTGCACTTTGAGAGGCCAAGGCAGGTGGATCATCTGAATTCAGGAGTTTAAGACCAGACCAGCCTGGCCAATATGGCAAAACCCAAACTCTACTAGAAATACAAAAGACAGCCAGGAATGGTGGTGCACACCTGTAATTTCAGCTACGCAGGAGGCTGAGGAAAGACATTGCTTGATCACAGGAGGCACAGGTGGCAGTGAGCTGAGATCTTGCCACTGCACTCCAGGCTAGGTGAAAGAGGGCGACTCTGTCAGTGAAAAGGAAAAAGAAAAAAACATGAAAAAAGACAATACATTTGCGTTCTTCTTGGATTTAGTAATTCACCAATTGAGCTGCATTACATTCACTAGACCTTTAGTATTTTATAAACATTTTTATGACACCAGAGGCATTTCTGCTGTTCAATAAAAAAATGTTCTTTTTTTTAACAGAACATTATTGGAAACTGATTTTATTACTAATCCTTGTTTAAAATATCAAATACATTTAAGAATGATTTCCACAGAATCAGATATAACAAGGCAGCATTAAAATCTAAAGTTGACTGTGGGAACTTATAAAGGCCCATTGGGAAAAATAGCCTTGTAATTGTTTATAGAGTTCTTAGACTAAGCAATGAGAAAGGTCACTTCTGGGCAAGTTCTGGAATCTCACAATATTTGGTGACTTTGAGAGGAGGGGAATTCAACCCAATCTACAGATTATCCTAGAAAAGCCTGGTGGCAAGTTCCTGGCTTGGCATCTAGTTCCAAGGCTTTACAGAATATAATCTGAGACTAATAGAAGGTTCTCACAAAGGAAACTGTAAAGGCCTCTGTGGCCAGGTATGGTGGCTCACACCTGTAATCCCAGGACTCTCACAGGCCTAGGTGGGAGGAAAGCTTGATCCCAGGAGATCACGACTAGCCTATGCAACATGGTGCAACCCAATATCCAAAAACAAACAAACAAAAATACAAAATTAGCCAGGCATGGTGCTGTGCACCTATGGTCTCAGTTACCCTGGCGGCTGAGGTGAGAGGGCCACTTGATCCCAGGAGGTTGAGGCTGCAGTGAGCCAGATGGTGTGTCTAATTTAAAAAAGTAAATAATGACTAAATGAAGAAATAAATAAACAAAGGTCTTTTTGGTCAATGACCACTGTTACTGCATTTGGGTAAATAATGACAAAACTAGTAAGACCAGACTTATTTTGTGAACAGGAGTCAAGAGAAATAACTGTGGAGAGAATTGTTTCAGTGGAAAACTAGAGAACACCCACATGAGATATCTTACAAATTTTCATTAATCTACATTTTCAATTCTTGTTTTATTCAATACAAAGCTACAACTCTCCAAGCTAAACTTTCAACATTGTGTCCCCCTATCGTGATTTAGCATTACTGAAAACTAAAACTACCCAATTGTCCCCAAACCTTGTAATCTGAAGCTGGATGACTCAGTATCAACATATTAAAAAGTCATCTTAATGCTTTTAACACCTGATGGCATCACTGGAGTCACTAAAACCTGCAAACCAGGAAATTCATTCAATCATACTGCCATCCTCACCCCACCTTCTCAAATATACTTTAAGCTCAACATCGAGAAATGTCGATTGGCTGCCCTCTGGATGGAGAACAGGGTCTTTGATTAGAACTGATGAGGTCAGGAAGACAGCACCTTCATAAATGATATTAGTACCCTCCCATAAGCAACCCAAGAGGTCCCAAGCCCCTTCTACCATGTGTAGACTCAGCAAGATAGCTGTTTAAAATTCGCAAAGTGGACCCTCGCCAGAACACTATCCTGATTGATTCCTTCATCCTTGGCTTCTCAGGCTCTGGAATTACAAGAAATGGTTACAAACCAACAAATCTAGCTATTTTCTCATAGCAATCCTGGTGGCCAAAGATGATAAAACATATTCTATTATTCATTTTTTGCTTTTTAGCATGATTTTCATATGAAAATTAGGAATAAGGCTTTATAGAAAGGATCGTTATAGAAGAGCTTTTCACCATTTACTATAACTTGCTGAAGTCCCTATTCCAAGGTTGATGAGTTGTTTTTTACAGGTCATGCTTCTGTTTCCCATTCCTTTAAATTATTATGACAGAATGCCTCACGAAGATACTTTGGGTTCAAAACTCATAGGGTCAGAGTGTCACAGACACTTCGTCTTTTTTTTTTTTTTTTTGGCAGGGTCTCACTTTGTCACCCAGGTCAAAATGCAGTGTGCAGTGGAGCAAAGATACTCACTGCAGCCTGGTCCTCATGGCCACAAGCAATCCTTCTGCCTTCATGCCCCTAGGAGCTGGACTGCATTGATGCACTACCACCTCCAGCAATTTGTTGTCTATTTTATAGTGACAAGATTTCTCCATGTTGTCCAGGCTTGACTCAAACTCCTGAGCTAAGTAGATATGCCTGCCTTAGCCTCCCAAAATGCTGGGATTGAAGACCTGAACCATCACAACTTGACAGACACTAATTCTTATGCTGCTGCTTGGAAGATAGACAAGACTAGGGAGTTTTATCTTTACATTTAATCATCACAGTCCTACATTATAGGTGAAGGAAAACTTAACTTTGTAATGTAAATAACTAACTTGAAAATCAAAATTGGTAACTTCTCCTTTAAAATTATTTGCAGACTTTCCCTTTAAACACTGATGATCTTGTCAACATTTTCTCATGAAAATGCTTCCTCTTTGCAGATTATTATGTTAATTGTAAGAATTATCAACTGTAAAACTTCTGGAAGTCAATGTATTCTATTTCTGTAAGTTATGGGTTCAGGGAAGTTATTTGGTTTTCTTATTTGGGTCCTATTCCTTGTACTTTTATCGTTAGATAATTTCTTAAACCTTTAAGCCATCCCCTATCTGAATCTTTGTTTCGTTGTTTTATACACTTAACTTTCCAAAAAGCATAAGGTTTAAAATATTCCTGTGCACATCTTCAATGATATCTGATAGGCCGAGCACGGTGGCTCATGCTTGTAATCCTAGCACTTTGCAAAGCAGGAGAGGGAGTATAAAGATTTTAAGACAAGCCTGGCCAATATGGTGAAATGCTGTCTGCACTAAAAATACAAAATTTTACCCAGCTGTGGTGCCACACTCTTGTATTTCTAGTTACTTGGAATGTTGAGAAAGGGGAATAGCTTGAGCCCAGAAGGTGGAGGTTGCAGTGAGCCAAGCTCGAGTCACTGCACCGCAGCTTAGGTGATAAAGCTAGACCCTGTCTCAAACAAATAAAAAATCTGGTAAATTTTCAATCCTCCCAGATTGTTCCTATTAGTAAGAATATATTGCTAATCTGTTGGTTACAACAACCATTGTCAAGTATTTCAAGACAATATTAATGTAGTATTTTCCAAATCTAAACACTTATTTTCCACTATTTAAACTAGGAACATTTAATTTCATTAAGCTATGTACTTAGGAAATTTAGCTGATTCAGTTTTGATTTTGGTGCAAAATATGTTTTCAATACCATTGTCATGCTCTAGTCACAGAATCTTTCAAGAAGATTGTTCTGGATGTTTTAAACTCTAGTATCAACCATATCTAATTATTTCCTTTGACCTTTGCTATTCCTCTGAAGGATAAATGTTTTTGGGTGAGGCGGACAGTTTTGTGGTCTTTCTGAAGACTTCTGAAACTTGACTTTGTGATCCGTCCACCTCTGCCCCACAAAGCACAGGGATTACAGGGTGAGCCACCTTGCCATGCTGAAGCTGGTAAGTTTTTAAAAAGAAGCACAGCCTAATTAGGAAACTTGTGCAGTTTCCAAGGGAGACTTCACAAATGCCTCTATTTTCGTGCAAACCAACAAAGGAAATTTTCTACAAACAAAAAAATTTACTCTCCTATTGAGTTTGCTTTTGAGCATGTGTAGCAATAAAATCAGGCATTTTGCATTACATGTATAATTTCATTCAGAAACTTTTAATATAGACATTACACCTAAGCCTACAGTATTCAAAAAGCATTAAAAATTATGAAATTACTGGCCATGTGCAGTGGCTCACACCTGTAATCCCAGCACTTTTGGAGGCCAAGGTGGATGGATCAGGAGATCGAGACCATTCCTGGATAACACACGTGAAACCCTGTCTCTACTAAAAATACAAAAATTAGCAGGGGGTGGTGACACGCACCTGTAATCCCAGCTACCAGAGGCTGAGGCAGAGAATCACCTGAGCCCGGGAGGCAGAGGTTGCAGTGAGCCAAGCGAGAGAGTAAATATATATATATGTAGTTACTTTTAAAAAATCCTTTTCATCCTAACACCTCAAAAACTTCATGGAGGAAGTTAGTATCTACCTCTCCACACAAAACCAACCTGTTTCTTATGGTGCTACTCAGGAAACTATACAGAAACAACATTTTAATTTTCAATATGCAAACAAGACTTCATATGCAAGAACTATTATTTTAAATATCTGTTTTTGTCTCCTTTTTCAGATTGGCTTCCCCCAACACCTTTTCTAGAAGCCCTGTAACTTGAGCTACCATATTCTTCATGAGGATCACGGTGCACCCTATCCACTGAAGGTGGATACATTCATTGTTTTCTGCCACTGTGCTCATGACCACTGGTATAGAAATCACCACAGCTTCTTGAGTAACGCTCCCAGCTTCTGTCATATCTGTCTTGTGTATTGTGATAATCATGGTGACTGCTTCTACCAAAATTCTTTGGAGCACCCAGTGCATGTGCTGCACCAGGAGAGGTCCTTGCGGAGTTGATCAAATAATAGAACTTACGTTGAATTACATTTGAACATTTTTACTAGTATCAGTAAACCATGAATCAGTTAAAGTACTATTTGGAAATATCTGCTTTCATCTGCCTCTGTTGTGGATGTTAACTGTGACTGCAAAGGTCAAAATGTTTTATTTAAAAGAAGTGTCATGATAGTATTTTGAAGCTTAAGAAAGTTTATTCTAAAATAATGGTTGAGTCACATTTTCTGAAAATGAATTGAAGTTCTCACCTTTGTATAAATCCCTGTGCTTTACACTGTTAACAATTCTCAATATTTTCACATTGTTTTTTCCTTTGTAATTTTCCTTAACATTTCATTACAACAATAATTTGGTCTATTAAATATAATTATATAATATACAAATAACACCTGGACTCTTACTATAACTCTATAAGAACTTCCACTTGGATGTTCAGAATGATCTCTACCACAGTCATCATGATGACTATATTAAAAAAGAAAAAAAGGCCGGGCACAGTGGCTCATGCCTGTAATCTCAGCACTCTAGGAGGCCGAGGTGTGTGGATCACAAGGTCAGGAGCTCAATACCAACCTGGCCAAGATGATGACATCCTATCTTTTCTAAAAATACAAAAAGAATTAACTGGGTATGGTGGCAGGCACCTGTAATCCCACCTCTTCATGAGGCTGAGGCAGAGAATTGCTTGCACCCAAGAGGCAGAGGTTGCAATGAGCCAAGATCACACCACTGAACACCAGCCGGTGACAGAGTGAGTGAGAATCCATCTCAAAAAACAAAACAAAACAAACACACACACACACACACACACACACACACACACACACTTCTTTAGTATGAGAATGAACAATTTAAGAGATCCAATGGACAAAATCAGAAAATGTTATAGTACCATAGTACCCATATTCTCTACAGGAATGTTCATCCCAGTGAGAATGACCATAATCACGGTATGCATAGTCTTTATGTGGTGGAGCATAATCCCTGGTGTCTCAGGAACTTGGAAGATGTCTGCTTGCATAAGTTAAAGCAACAAATTGTAAATGATCAGCTTCTCATTTCCAAATCATAACCTGTTTACAACTTAAAAAAGTTAAAGGGCTAGACCTCTAAACAGATATTTCTCCAAATACAATATGCGAATACCCAAAAAGCAGGTGGAACAGATTCTCATAATTAGGGATTCAGAAGATAGACTTCAAATACAAAATGAGACACCGTATGTCTCACATACAGGAATGCCAATAAATTGTAACAAGCTGGAAATATCAAGCCTTTGAGAGGATGGAGGCAAATTGGAACCTGGATACAGTGCTTGTTGGAATGGCAAATGATGCAGCTGCTATGCAGACATGTGGTGGGTCCTCAAGCAAACAAACATAATTATCATGTGATCAAGAAACTCCACTCATTTATACCCAGAATTGAGTAAGTGTACTCAAACTAATATTTGTGCCTAGAAGTACTGTGGTGGAAACAACTCAAATGAAATAATAGGTTAACAGCTTGTGTAAGGAGTGAAGTGCTATGATGTAAATGATCCTTCAGTACATCCGGCAGAAAGAAAGGAGACAGAAAAACTCATGTAGCATTTGAGCTCATTAAAAGGAAATGCCCAGAACAGGTAAGTTCATACGCAGAACACAGATTAGTGTACGGGAGGGAGCCACAGACTGATAGGGGAGGCCTGACGCTGTCCTTGGGAGCTTTGGAGAGATTGGGGAGGTCTAGCCCTGCCCTAAGGAGCCCCAGACTGATGAAGCACACACAGACCTACTCTTAGGGAGCCACAGGATGACAGAGGAGGCACAGCCCTGCCCTCAGAGATCCCTACACTGATGGAGGAGGCACAGCTTTGAGGACCCTCAAGAAGCCCTGGATTGATGGTGGAAGCACAGTTCTCAGGGAGCCACAGATTGATAGGGGAGGCACAGCCTTGCCCACAGGGATTCTCTGATCACAGGAGACACAGCCCAGAGATGGCTCGGTGGCAGACAGGGTTTCCCCCTCTTGGAGTCTTTATACGCAGCCTCAGCCTGAAGCCCCTGAAATTGCATGAGGATGACAGCTTTGGCGACTGGTCCCAGAGGCCAGAGCAGCAACAGCAGTGCAAGGGGGCCCAGGGTGCCTCGGACAGCAGACAGCTCCCCACCACCTGTGCAGGAGTCCTAAAGGCGAGCAAAAGGACAGTTCAGTGGGGGCCTAGAGGGTGGGTGCTGGTCAGAGTGGGGCTCCCTCTGGCCTCAAGGGTGAGCGCCCGGCAAATCAGTTCTCCCTTCAGGCCCCCAACCTGCACTTGAGCAGGTATCCCATGCTCCCCTTTCCAAGCAGCCCCTGAAATGCCCCCATGGCCAGGAAAGAGGGAGAAAGCAGGAAAGGGAGGAAGAGGGCGAGAGAGCATGGCGGCCTGAGAGGTGCCATGAGGAAACCTCATTCTGGGGCTCCCCAGGACCCCTGGGCCCCATCCAGGCAGGGGCAAGGCCGGATGCTGCCACAACAGCACACAAGTCGGGCGGCTTCCATAATGGAGGTTGAGAGCCTGCTGCTGCTGCCGCTTCCTCCCTTGGGGCTGGCTGATCTCCATGCCCCCAGAGGGGAGCAGGTATTTCCAGATGTGCACACTGTAGAGTCAGACAGGAGAACACACTTTCCAGATTTGTGGATGTGTGTGGGCCTGTTTCAACCCCAGCAGGCCCAACAGGGGCTGCTTCCGATTCCCACCTCACTACCACTGCTCAGGGTCCTTGCCACTCTGTCACCTGTGGCCATGATGGAGCCGACCCCACTCACCCTGTGGGGCCCAGGCTGTGGGACCTCAGCCCTGCTCAGGACCCCCTTGCCTTGAGTGAGACCAGAGCCCACAGCTGGGCTGACAGTTCTCCCTTCTTAGGAGGGTCTTTCTTGGCTGCTCTGAGGCCCTAAAGCAGCCTGGAGCTCTAGGGACCAGTGTTGCTTCGCAATACTCCCTTGTCCTCCTGCAACCAGGCTCCCACTCCCCAAGAGCCACTGGTCCTTGTATGTCTGGAATTGGTTCCTTCTGGTGGGTTCTTGGGCTCGCTGACTTCAAGAATGAAGCCACTGACCCTCACGGTGAGTGTTACAGTTCTGAAAGTTGCTGTGTCTGGAGTTTATTCCTTCAGATATTCAGATGTGTCTGGAGTTTCTTCCTTCTGGTGGGTTCATGTTCTTTCTAACTTCAGGAGTGAAGCTGCAGACCTCCGCAGTGAGTGTTACAGCTCTTAAAGGTGGCACATCCAGAGTTGCTCATTCCTCCCAGTAAGTTCGTGGCCTCACTGGCTTCAGGAGTGAAGCTACAGACCTTCATGGTGAGTGTTACCGTTCATACAGGTGGCACTTCTGAAGTTGTTCATTCCTCCCAGTGGGTTCGTGGGTGCTCTGGCTTCATGAGTGAAGCTACAGAGCTTCATGGTGAATGTTACTGCTCATAAAGGTGGTGTGTACAGAATTGTTCATTTCTCCTATTGGGTTTATGTTCTCGCTGGCTTCAGGAATGAAGCTGCAGACCTTCATGGTGAGTGTTACAGCTCATACAGTTAGTGCAGACCCAAAGAGTGAGAAGCAACAGCAAGATTTAATGTGAAAAGCAAGAGAACAAGTCTTCCACAGCATGGAAGGGGACCCCAGCAGGTTGCCACTGCTAGCTTGGAAGGCCTGCTTTTATTCCCTTATTTGGCCCCACCCATATCCTGATAATTGGTCCATTTTACAGAGTGCTGGTTGGTCTGTTTTACAGAGTGCTGACTGGTCCGTTTTACAGAGTGCTGATTATTCCATTTTTACAGAGTGCTGTTTTGTGCATGTATAATCCTTTAGCTAGACAGAAAAGTTCTCCAAGTCCCCTACCTGATTAGCTGGATGCAGGAGACTGATTGGTGCATTTACACACCTTTAGCTAGACACAGAGTTCCAATTGCTGCATTTACAACCCTTTAGCTAGACAGAAATCTTCTCCAAGTCCCCACCCAACCCAGAAGCCCAGCTAGCTTCACCTCTCAATCCCCCCTCTAAACAGGACACCACAACTGCTGTAGGGAATTAGGCAATGACTGCTGTAGCTACTTCCTGCTGGATAGGAGTGAAGAAGGGTCCCTGCAGTGGTAGCGTCCTTCAGAGCAGGACTGTTTAGGCCAGTGGAAAGGCCAGAGGGTTGGTCCAGGTGTCCTCAGTAGAAGTTGTTAGTTCAACTCATTTGGGGTTCCATTTGTAAGACCATCTGTAGCTTGATGGTCTCGATTCTAGAGGAAACAAATTTGGCAAGAAGGTTAAAAATATATGACCCAAAGGTGAGTAACAGCAAGATGGCTGCCATGGGACCTAGAAAGGGGAGAAGCCATGTTGCCCAACTCCAGAGGTTACTATGAGTTTGAAAGGCTTTGTCTGATTTCAGAAGCCATTTCTTTTAAACATCGGGCAGCATCTCTTACTCTCTCTAACTGGTTAGTGTAAAAACAACATTCTTCCCCTAAGAAGGTGCAGAGTCCTCCTTTCTCAGCAGTGAGGACGTCTAGGCCTCAGTGGTTTTGGAGAGTCACTGCTGCTAAACAGTCTATTTGGGATTGAAAAATAAGGATATATTTCGTTGTTTCTTGCAAACTGAGAAATCCTTGTGGAAGATCTACCAAGCGATGGAAGACAAAAAAAGCAGGGTTTGCAATCCTAGTCTCTGATAAAACATACTTTAAGCCAACAAAGATCAGAAAAGACAAAGAAGGCCATTACATAATGGGAAAGGGATCAATTCAACAAGAAGAGTGAACTATGCTACAAATATATGAATGCAATACAGGAGCACCCAGATTCATAAAGCAAGTCCTTAGAGACATACAAAGAGACTTAGACTCCTGCAGAATAATAATGGGAGACTTTAACACCCCACTGTCAACATTAGACAGATTCGCAAGACAGAAAGTTAACAAGGATATCCACGAATTGAACTCAGCTCTGCACCAAGAGTACCTGATAGATGTTTACAGAACTTACTACCTGAAATCAACAGAATACACATTCTTCTCAGCACCACATCGCACTTATTCCAAAATTGACCACATAGTTGGAAGTAAAGAACTCTTCAGAAAATGTAAAAGAAGAGAAATTATAATAAACTGTCTTTCAGACCACAGTGGAATCAAACAAGAACTCAGTATTAAAAACTCAATGAAAACTATCAACTACATGGAAACTGAACAACCTGCTCCTGAATGACTACTGGGTACATAATGAAATGAAGGCAGAAATAAAGATAGCCTTTGACACCAATGAGAACAAAGACACAACATACCAGAATCTCTGGGACACATTTAAAGCAGTGTGTAGAGGGAAATTTATAGCACAAAATGCCCACAAGAGAAAGCAGGAAAGATCTAAAATTGACATCCTAAAATCACAATTAAAATAACTAGAGAAGCAAGAGCAAACACATTCAAACGCTACCAAAAGGCAAGAAAAAACTAAGATCAGAGCAGTACTAAAGGAGATAGACACACAAAAAACTATTCAGACAATCAATGAATCCAGAAGCTGGGTTTTTGAAAAGATCAACAAAATTGATAGACTGCTAGCAAAACTAAGAAAGAAGAAAAGAGAGAAGAATCAAATAGATGCAATAAAAAATGATAAAAGGGATATCACCACCAATCCCACAGAGGTACAAACTACCATCAGAGAATACTATAAACACCTCTATGCAAATAAACTAGAAAATCTGGAAGAAATGGATAAATTCTCAGACATATATATCCTCCCAAGACTAAACTAGGAGGAAGTTGAATCCCTGAATAGACCAATAACAAACTCCAAAATTGAGGCAATAATTAAGAGCCTACCAACTAAAAGAAGTCCAGGACCAGATGGATTCATAGCCAAATTCTACCAGAGGTAGAAAGAGGAGCTGGTACCATTCGTTCTGAAACTATCCCAATCAATAGAAAAGGAGGGAATCCTCCCTAACTCATTTTATGGGGCCAGCATCATCCTAATACCAAAGTCTGGCAGAGACACAACAAAATAAGAGAAATTTAGACCAACATCCCTGATGAATATTGACGCAAAAATCCTCAATAAAATACTGGCAAACCGAATCCAGCAGCACATCAAAAAGCTTATCCACTATGACCAAGTGGGCTTCATCCCTGGGATGCAAGGCTGGTTCATCATATGCAAATCAATAAAAGTAATCCATCATCTAAACAGAACCAAAGACAAAAACCACATGATTATCTGAATAGATGCAGAAAAGGCCTTTGACAAATTTCAACAATCCTTCATACTAAAAACTCTCAATAAATTAGGTATTGATGGGATGTGTCTCAAAATAATAAGAGCTATTTATGACAAACCCACAGCCAATATCGTACTGATTGGGTAAACCTGGAAGCATTCCCTTTGAAAATGGGCAAAGACAGGGATGCGCTCTCTCACCACTCCTATTCAGCATAGTGTTGGAAGTTCTGGCCAGGGAAATCAGGCAGGAAAAAGAAATAAAGCGTATTCAATTAGGAAAAGAGGAAGTAAAATGTTCCTGTTTGCAGATTACATGAGTGTATATTTAGAAAACCCCATCATCTCAGCCCAAAATTTCCTTAAGCTGATAAGCAACTTCAGCAAATTCTCAGGATACAAAATCAATGTGCAAAAATCACAAGCATTCCTATACACCAATAAAAGACAAACAGAGAGCCAAATCATCAGTGAACTCCCATTCAGGGTTGCTACAAAGATAATAAAATGCCTAGAAATCCAACTTAAAAGGGATGTGAAGGAACTCTTCAAGGAGAACTAAAACCACTGCTCAATGAAATAAAAGAGGACACAAACAAATGGAAGAACATTCCATGCTTATGGATAGGAAGAATAAATATCATGAAAATGGGCATACTGCACAAGGTAATTTATAGATTCAATGCCACCCCCATCAAGCTACCAATGACTTTCTTCACAGAATTAGAAAAAACTGCTGTTACATTTCATATGCAACCAAAAAAGAGCCCACATTTCCAAGATAATACTAAGCCAAAATAACAAAGCTGGAGGCATCACACTACCTGACTTCAAACTATGCTACAAGGCTATGGTAACCAAAACAGCATGGTAGTGGTACCAAAACAGAGATATAGACCAATGGAACAGAACATTCCATTGACACACCAATGGAATGTGTCAGAAATAATACCACACATCTACAACTATCTGATCTTTGACAAACCTGACAAAAACAAGAAATGGGGAAAGGATTCCCTATTTAATAAATGGTGCTGGGAAAAATGGCTAGCCATATGTGGAAAGCTGAAACTGGATCCCTTCCTTAAATCTTATACAAAAATTAATTCAAGATGTATTAAAGACTTAAATGTCAGATCTAAAACCATAAAAACTGTAGAAGAAGACCAAGGCAATACCATTCAGGACATAGGCATGGACAAGGACTTCATGTCTAAAACACCAGAAGCAACAGCAACAAAAGCCAAAATTGAGAAATGGGATCTAATTAAACTAAAGAGCTTCTGCAAAGCAAAAGAAACTACCGTCAGAGTTAACAGGCAACATACAGAGTGGGAGAAAAATTTTGCAATCTACCCATTTGACAAAGGACTAATATCCAGAATCTACAAAGAACTTAAACAAATTTACAAGAAAAAAAATCAAACAAGCTCATCAAAAAGTGGGCAAAGGATATGGACACTTCTCAGAATAAGACATTTATGCACCCAACAGTCACATGAAAAGATGCTCATCATCACTGACCATCAGAGAAATGCAAATCAAAACCACAAGGAGATACAATCTCACACAAGTTAGAATAGTGATCATTAAAAAACAAAACAAAAACAGTTGCTAGAGAGGATGTGAAGAAATAGGAATATGTTTACACTGTTGGTGGGACTCTAAACTAGTTCAACCATTGTGGAAGACAGTGTGGCAATTCCTCAAGGATCTAGAACTAGAAATACCATTTGACCCATCCATCCAATTACTGGATATATAGCCAAAGGATTATAAATTACGCTGCTATAAAGACATACGCACACATACGTTTATTGTGGCACTATTGACAGTAGCAAAGACTTGGAACCAACCCAAATGTCCATCAGTGATAGACTGGATTAAACAAATGTGGCACATATACACCATGGAATACTGTACAGCCATAAAAAAGGATGAGTTCATGTCCATTGTAGGGACATAGATGAAGCTGGAAACCACCATTCTGAGCAACGTATTTTAAGGGTGGACAGCCAAACACCGCATGTTCTCACTCATACGTGAGAATTGAACAATAACACTTGGACACAGGGCAGGGAACACCTCCCATTAACTAGTCTAAATGAGGAGTTAATGGGTGCAACACACCAACATGGCACATATATACATATGTAACAAATCTGCATGTTGTGCACATGTACACTAGAACTTAAAGTATATGTATATATATATATATGCCTCTCTCTCTCTCTCTCTCTCTCTATATATATATATATATATAGTGTGTGTGTGTGTGTGTATATATATATGTAATATACATATAAACTAAGGTGCAGGTGCCTGTGCAGTTAGTGGGAAGGCAGATATAGGTCGACTTTCCACATAAGAAGAATATACTTTGGCTGGGTAGGCAGAACTTGTGTATGTTAAAATGATGTGTGAGTTTGTTGTTTGAATTTTCCCATACTCCTAGAGTACTGGCCAAGGTGGCTCCAGTGAGTGGCTGGAAAGGGCTGTTGTTAGTAAACTGAGTGGCTCCCTGTGTTCTATTTTTCCATTGGAGGAAAAACTGTTTTGTATCTACTAGGAACCATTCTAGAGAGTGATTGAAAGAGGGGATGAGAAGGCGTTCACTAGTGGTGGGGGTGCCACTGCAGGGGGTCCAGGGGTGAATGGTCATGCAGGGAGTATGTTTGCCATTACAAAACCTGGGCTTTTTGTCAAATGGGGAGGAGCTGATGATATCTGAGGGCCCTGAGAAACAGAAAAGCCATCTGAATGAGCTGTTTAAGTGACTTGGAAGTTACTATGATCACTTGGGGCTTGAAGTTGTAGGGTGTAATTACAATGATTGGGTAGTAGGTGCCCCAGGGGCAGGCCTGATAACAGGTTGCATTGGATGAATAAAGGGTCTTGGAAGGTTAAGATGGTATTTGTAGTTACAGGGCTGTGTACAGGCTTTTCATAGCTTGTGTAATAGGTGAGGTTGGAAATGTAAGAATGTAACAGTTGGATTGCCTGTCCTGTTAGGGTATTCTTAGTCCTATTAGGTATGGGAAAGTCAGCTAATGATTGCATATTTAGAAGTCAGAAAGGGTCTGTTGCTTCATAATGAGGGTAGTAGTTTAAGTTGGTAAAGACTCAGTTTTTTTTTTGTTTTTTTTGTTTTTTTCAGGAATGGGAGTGGCGATGTAAGCACAGGTTCATAGACAGAATACAAAGCCAACAGTCATTTGCTAGGGAAGGATTGGACTGGTTTAACACAGAGTGGGTTGAGTTAAGAGTCTTGTAGAGGTAATTAGGTGCTATTGGGAGGTGAAGGGCAATTGTATGAGGTGTCCAAGGAAGCAGGAGGGATAGATTGGCAAAGAGTAATTAAGAAGTTAAAGAGGGCCCTCTGGAAGACGAGATCATTTTATCCAGTCTGAGCTAAAGGTAGAAGTAAATTGCTGTCAGAAAGAAGGGAGATAGAAAGAAGGATGGTATGATTAGGATTTTTGTCCCAGCAGGAGCTACAGTATAGAGTCCTATCCCAAAGAGTATGGTTATTATGCTGCTTAATAGCACGATGAAATGGTAAAAGCATTCCATTAAAGGGGTAAGGAGAGGTGTTAAAGATAAAAATTATGTAGGCTTTCACTTATCTTTTTTAAGGAGGAAGGGGTTTTTCTTTGGGATCAGTGGTAGGAGCCTTTTTAGTCTGGGATGTTTGCTTCCAAAATAGGGGTTGAAAGTCCTCCAACAGTTGGCAGGTCTATAGAGGCTGGTCTGCCTGATCTTTGGACTCCTGAGATTATGGTCCCACGGGTTTCTCAGGGGATGTCCAAAATTTAACTGGGGTCACATGAATCCAATATTCAACTCCTGCCATCTGAACTGCAGTGGGGGTAGAGAGGATTATTGGTTATGGTCCCTTCCGCAAAGATTTCATAAATGGGCAGGTAGAGGGGAGAGATTTGACCAACACTTGATCTCCTGGTTGAAATAACTCTGTTCCCTTTCCTCTGTGACATCATTCAGGTAGGTTTTTATGGTTTTACTGATATTTTGCCTAAGAAATTGTATCTTTGACCAAGTTGGCCATTTCCTCGTCAAGTACGAGGATATTTGTGAGAAAAGGTCCCCCATACAGCATTTCATATGGACTGAGCCCTATTTTGTAAGGAGAACTTCAGATTCTCAGCAAGGCCACAGGCAAAAGAGTAGGCCATGGGAGATGAGTTTCTTATGTTAGTTTCCTTAAGTGTCTCTTGAGTGTTTCATTTGCATTCTCAACCTTCCCTGAAGGATGTGGACTCCAGTTGCAGTGAAGGTGACATTGTAACCCTAGAGCCCTTGAAATTCCTTGATTTATCGTGGTTTTAAAAGCCAGACCATTATCACTCTGTAAACTTTGGGAAAGCCCAAATCTAGGAATTATTTCATGAATTAGGACTGTAATATCTTCCTGAGACTTCTCTGTCATGCAGGGGAAAGCATCTATCCAACATGTAAAGGTATCAACACAGACCAATAAGTATTGAAATCCCTTTGACTTAGGCTTAGGCATATGGGTGAAGTCTAACTGCCAATCCTCTCCAAGAGAGTCACCTATTCTTTATTCCCCCAAAGGGGCCTTACCATGGACCAAGGGATTATTCCTTTGGCACATCTCACAGGTTTGACTACCTGTCAGATGGTCCAGAGAAGACTTAGCACTGTAAATACGGATTTGGTCATTTGATGAGTGTTTTCAATACACATATGAAGCATTTGGTGGAGGGTTTTAAGTATTTTCCACTGGCTGGCTTTGGGTATAAGTACCTTTCCTACTTCTGTCATGAACCAACCTGAGAGCAGAAAACTATGCCCCTGTGAAAGTTCCCATTCTATTTCAGTTGTGGAATACTGGAGCTTAATCTCTTGCAGGGAGTTGCTCCATACCAAGAAATATCATAGGTATTTCTAATGGGAGGTTCCACCTGGAAGCAATTTTGGCCTCAGCATCTGTGTGATGGTTTCATTCTACATTTTCTTCTTCACCTTTCTGATGGCTTTGGCAGTGTAAGAATGCCACCTTGTTGGGTTTTTGCAATGCATGCAATAACTACATAATTTCATTGTGGTATTTAATGGGGGTTCCCCCAGATGTTAGGAACTCCCATTATTTCCATATTGCAGCATGGGCTTGTAGGATTAGATAAGCATACTTCCTATCTGTATGCACATTTATTCTTTTCCCTTTCCCAGTTCCAAGTCTCAGGTAAGTGCCACTGGTTCTGCTAACTGGGCACTGGTCCCTGGGGGAAGAGGCTTATTTTCAAGTACTGTTACAGCACTATCTATGGCATAACCTGCACTTCATATCCCATTCTCCACAAATGAACTTCCATTGGTATATAGGTTAAGGTCAAGATTAGCTAAGAGGACTTCTAAGAGATCATTTCGGGCGGCATAAATATGGACTATAATTTGTTGGCAGTCATACACGATTGGTTCCCCATGCTCTGGAAGAAAGGCGGCAGGGTTGATGGCCACACACATGCACATTTGAAGCAATGGTCCCTCAAGGAGTATCACCTGGTATCTAAGTAGGTAGTTGTCTGATAGCCAGACACTTCCTTTGGCACCTAGTATATCATTTACATCATAAGTAGTCCAGACAGTGAGACATTTTCCTTGTATTATTTTGATAACCGCTGGCACTAAGACAGCCACTGTTGCAACTACTCTTAAACAGTGAGGCCAGCCTTTTGCTACCACATCAATTTCCTTACTTAGGTATGCCACAGGTTGTGAGGTTGTCCCATGAGTCTGAGTAAGGACTCCAAGAGCTATCCCTGCTTTCTCTGTGATCTATAAAGAGAAATTTTGTCGTGTGGGAAGTCTTAAAGCTGGAGCTTGTACTGCTTTAAGGTTTTGAAGGCTGTTTCTGCCCTTTGCTCCAATTATACTGGATAAATATTTGCCCTCTGCATCTCTTTGATTAGAGTACAGAGGGGCCTGGCTAACTTGCTGTATCTGGAGATCCATAGTCAGCAAAAGCCCGTGATCCCTCGCAACCATTTTAATGTCTTAGGGTGAAGATAATCCAGCATAGGCTGTATTCATTCCTTGCTGAGGGCCCTAGTCCCTCTGGCTAAGATTAGGCCTAGATAGTTGACCTGCTGTAGTCAAAGCTGGGCCTTCAACTTAGACAGCTTGTACCCTTGATTAGCTAGAAAGTTCAAGAGATCCAGAGTAGCCTGCTGGCGTGAGGCTTCCAAACTGGGAGCCAAAATAAATCATCCACATACTAAAAGACCAGAATGCCTGGAATTGAGAAGTGGCTGGTATCTTGTGCCAGTGCCTGACCAAAGAGATGGGGGCTATCCCTAAACCCTTGGGGCAAGATCGTCCATGTAATTTGGTATGTGTGGTCTGTAGGATCCTCAAAGGCAAAGAGAAACTGGGAGTCAGAGTGCAGGCAAATACAGAAGAAGGCATCCTTGTGGTCCAGAACAGTGAGCCATTCTGCTTCCTCTGGTATTTGAGAGATCAGGGTATAGGGGTTGGGTACAACTGGATATAGACGAATTACTGCCTCACTGATGAGTCTAAGATCCTGCAGTAGTCTCCACTGATTATTTGGTTTTGTACAGCTAGATATGGGGTATTGCAGGGACTGCTGCATTTCCTTACTAAGCTTTGAGTTTTTAAAATATTTAACAATATCCTGTAATCTTTTATAAGCTTCAGGCCTTAAGGAACATTGCTTTCAATAAGAAAAAGTGGTAGGATCTTTTAGCCTGATTTGGACTGGGCAGGCATTTTTTGCCCTTCAAAATTGTCCTTCCAATGCCCAGACTTCAGGCTTGATTCCCTCCTCAAGTAGGGGACAACAAATGGGTATCTTGTTCCTCATATTCATGTAAGATAATAGCTCCGGTTTGGCTAATATATCCCTCCCTAATAAGGGTGTGGGATTTTCAGGCATGGCAAGAAAGGCACGTGAAAAGAGCAAAGTCTCCCAATTACAACTGAGGAGGTGAGAGATATACCTGGTTACAGGCTATCCCAGGATTCCTTGGATGGTAATGGGCCTTGAGGACAGTGGTCCAGGACAGGAGATTAACACTGAGAAGGTCACATCAGTGTCCAAGAGGAAGTCAATTTCCTGGCCCTCAATGGTTAAACGTTTCCAGGTCTCAGTCAGGGTGATGACATGAGCTGTCACTTACTGCAGGCACCCTCAGTCCTGTTGTTGGATCATCTGTTTGGGGGCTTCTGGCCTAGAGAACTTTTGTCCTCTGGGGCAATGCACCTTCCAGTGATTGCCTTGTCATAGTGGACCTGGGTGCTGGTATTTGGCCCCTGAATTCTAAGGAAAAATAAGACAGAATAGCAAGTGAAAGGGGTCCGCTGGTACTCACCACTTGGCAATTGTTGATGGTCCCTTCATGGTTGCCAAAATGTGTCTAGAATTGGTTCCTCTGGTGGGTTCTTGGTCTTGTTGACTTCAAGAATGAAGCTGTGTGCCTTTGTGATGAGTGTTACAGTTCTTAGAGATGGTGTGTCCAGAGTTTTTTTCCTTCAGATGTTCAGATGTGTCTGGAGTTTCTTCCTTCTGGTGGGTTCCTGGTTTTACTGACTTCAGAAGTGGAGCCACAGACCTTAGCAGTGAGTGTTATAACTCTTAAAGGTGGCATGTCCAGAGTTGTTCATTCCTCCCCATGGGTTGGTGGCCCTGCTGGTTTCAGGAGTGAAGCTGCAGACTTTGCAGTGAATGTTACAGCTCATAAAGCCAGCACCTCCAGAGTTGTTTGTTCCTCACAGTGGGTTTGTGGTCTTGCTGGCTTCAGGAGTGAAGCTGCAGACCTTCACAGTGAATATTACAGCTCCTTGTTACAGCTAATAAAGTTGGTGCATCCAGAGTTGTTAATTCCTCCTGGTGCATTCGCAGTCTTGCTGGCTTCAGGAATGAAGCTGCATACCTTCACAGTGAGTGTTACAGCTCATAAAGGTAGTGCAGACCCAAAGAGTCAGCAGCAGCAAGATTTATTTTGAAGAGCCAAAGAACAAATCTTCTACAGTGTGGAAGGGGACCCAAGCACATTGCCACTGCTGGCTCAGAAGGCCAGCTTTTATTCCTTTATTTGCCCCACCCACAACCTCCTGATTTGTCCATTTTACAGAGAGCTGATTGGTCCATTTTACAGAATGCTGATTGGTCCGTTTAGCAGAGTGTTGATTGGTCCATTTTACAGAGTGCGGACTGGTGTGTTTACAATCCTTTAGCTAGACAGAAAAGTTCTCTAAGTCCCCCACCAAATTAGCTAGACACAGAGCACTGATTGGTGTGTTTACAAACTTTAGCTAGACATACAGTGCTGATTGAGACACAGAGTGCTGATTGGTGCATTTACAATTCTTTAGCGAGACAGAAAAGTTCTCCAACTCCCCACCTAACCCAGAAGCTCAGCTGACTTCACCTCTCACTGGCCTGGTGAAATGCCCACCTGCACCCGCTCCAAGCCCAGCCTCGGTTGTCCCACATGCACTTGGGACTC
Organism: Hylobates moloch; assembly: GCF_009828535.3. Lineage (NCBI taxonomy): Eukaryota > Metazoa > Chordata > Mammalia > Primates > Hylobatidae > Hylobates > Hylobates moloch. The sequence goes on along the minus strand of NW_026652300.1, from coordinate 3,575,279 downwards.
AGCAGCCCTGTATTTCTGAGATGGGGCAGCTCCATTCTCCCTGGCCTCAGGCTTAGGTGAGAACGGCTTCTCCCAACAGCAGGGAGTCCCTGTGGGACTAGCGGTAGGCACATCACAACCCTAGACCTTGCAGCCCCTTCTAGGCCCAAATTCTCAGAGAGGACAAGGCTCGGATACCCTCTTGCAAGATCTGGAGATATTTCCCCAGACTCTTCAGTACCCCAACACCAGCTCCAGAACTAGAGCATGTCAGGGTCATAGAGAACCTGATGCCCATAGAGGGGATATCATTTGTTCCCACAGGTGCTGAATGAGGCAGGAGGGGTACAAGCAGGGGGTCACCTGGTATGTATGTTTACTTGTTTCCTAAGACCAGAAATATCAGCAGCCCAGGACACCCAGCCCCTAGGTCTTGGAAGGGATCATTGAACAGAGCTCGGCTCCCATGAGCCCCAACATCAAAGTAGGTCAAGCTGCCAAGCACAACATATTTTCCCTCTCCCAGACTAATACCTGAAAGGCCAATGCCACATGCCAGCCACAGGAAGACCAGGCCCAGGCCCGGCTTTTGTCTGCTATTCTGCTGTTGCCTGAAACTCAGAAAACACCCATGATATAAGGGTTGGATCTTGCATTGGTGGATGAAGTAGTTGGGTGCAAGGATGGTGGGCTTTGCCTCAGCTGCTGCAGGCCCGTGTCTCTCTCCACCGTCTGCAGCTCATTTACACAACCAAGTCCCTAAACTGCTCCATAGAGAGGAGGTCTGCCTGTCTGTGTGCCTGCTTTCTAGGCTCAGATGTTAGGTTTCCCCAAGTGGGGGTTGAAAGGAGTCACAGGGTAGAGATTTGAAGACTGAATGAGGCTCTAGGAGAGGCTCAGGTGGGTGGGGAGGAGACTTATGGGAAGACATGGGGCCTGACGCATCTTCTACCCTCCAGTAAGAATGTGAAGAAGTACCAGCCATACTTGCCCATCTCCAAGACTGAATAGCGGGCTTCGAGGTATGACCTGGCTCCCCTCTGCTTCCTGGTTCCTCCTCCATCCTGGCACCATTCCCTCCTTCAACCAATACTCCTCCAATTAATCAGTATTCTTCTATGCAACCAATGGCCCCTGTTGCAACAATACTCCACCATCTAATCAATGCTCCTCCATCCATTCAATGCCCTTTCATCCTATCAATGGTCTTATATCCAGCCAATACTCCTCCAGTCAACCAATGCCTCTTTATCCAACCAGTGCTCCTTAATCCAATCAATGTCCCTCCATCTAATCAAAATTTCTCCATCCATCAAATACTACCCCATACAATCAATGCCTCTGCATCTCATCCATGCCCCTTCATCCAATCAATGTCCCTCCCATCCAATCAATTCTCCTCCATTAGTCAATGTTTCTCCATCTGACCAATACCCCTCCAACCAACCAATACTCGACTATCCAATTAACGGCTCTTCATGTAACCAATGACCCTCCAATCAATCAGTGCCTCTCCATCCAATCATTGCTCCTTCATTCAACCAATACTTCTACATTCAGTCAATGTCCCTGCCTCCAGTCAATATTTCTTTATCCATCAACTCCCTTCAATCCAACCAATAAATCTTCATCCAAACAATATACCTATTCATTCAGTGCTCCCCTCTTCAATAAATTCCCCTCCATCCAAACGCTATTCCTCCAGCCAACCAAAACAACTTCATCCAATCAATGCCCCTCCATCCAATAATACCTTGCCATCCAATCAATGGCCTTCTATAAATTTCCCTCCATCCAGTCATGATGTCTCCATCTAAACATAACAGTTTCACCCTGTCAATGTCTCTGCTTCCAATCAGTGCCCTTCTATTCATCCAATACTTCTTTATCTAATCAGGACATCTCCATCTAACCAGTACCCTTCCATCCAACAAATATTCCTCTACTAAATCAGTGCATCTTCATCCATCCAGTGCCTCTCAATCTACCCAGTACTCACTTGTCCAACAAGCACTTCTCTATCTTACAAGTTTTCCTTCATTCGATCAGTTCACTTCTGCACAATTAATGGCCCTCCATCCATATATTACTCCACTGAATCAAAAACCTTCCATTCAACTAATTCTTCTGATTTCAATTAATCCCCCTTCAACGAACAAATACTCCTCCATCCAACAATTACTCCTCCATCCAATCAATGTTCTTCTATCCAATCAACACCCTTCTACTAAGCCAATATTTCTCCATCCAATTAATGCCTCTCCATCCAACCAGTAATCCATCCAACCAGTAATCCTCCATCCTATCAATGCTTCTGCATCCTATCAATATTCCTCCATCCAACCAATAATTTCCATCCAATCAATACTCCTTGAAGCATTCACTGCTCCTCCATCCAGTCAATACCTTTGCATCCTACCAGTGCCCCTCCATCCAACCAATACTCCTTCATCTAATCAATGTTGTTCCATGCAATCAATGCCCCTTCATTGAACAAATATTGCTCTATTCCAACCAATACTACTTCATTCAATCAGTGTCCTTCCATCTAACAAATACTCCCTCATATAATCAGGACCCCACAATCCAAGTTATACTTCTTCATCTATGAACACCTTTCTATACAACCAGTACTCCTCCATATAACAATCCTCCCCCATCCAACCAATACTTCGAAATTTAACCACTGTCCCTCCATCTATTCAGTGCCTCTCCATTGAAACCATGGATGGCCAGCTTTATCCCATGAGCAGCATGGAGGCAGACCCACATCTGTCCTGTGTGCCATCATCTCTCTGGTGCTTTTCAGGACAAGGAAGTGTCTCACACTCAGAATCTGCCTGGGGTGTCCTGAGCTCAACTGTGCCTTGGGGACTTTGGCATGACCCCAACATCACCCTGGTATAGAAATGAGGTCACAGAGATCGAGTTCTTCTGGGGACAGGGCTAGAACGTGCCTCTGGGGCTCTGTCCTGCATGCCACCCTGGCACAAAGCAGGACCCAAGTACAGAGCCTGGGTCAAGATGCAATGCCATGTGGGCTGGGTGGGGGTCATGGGTGATCCCCAAGTGAGAGGCATGTCCCTGGCCAGCTACTGGCCACTCCAAGTTCTGGAAGAGTGGCTGGCCACAGACACATGAGGAGTGCCCTGCCATCACCAGCCCGACCACAGTTGTATCCACTGTGAGTCATCAGTGAGGGGTGGTAGCCAACATGCTCAAGAAAGCTGAGTCTGCATCATCACAGGTACATCGGCTAGAAGGTAGGAGCAGTTTTCACTGAGCTATGCTAAATGAGATATTCCCACAGATCTCCTGGCTGGATGGTCCAGCCAAGAAGTCCATCTCGTTTGTGGGTGCCAAATGTTTGCAAGGACATTGACAAATGGCATCTGTCAGAGCCAGAGGCTATCTGGTTTGGGGAAGGAGGGAGACCTGGAGGCTGCTGCTGGTGGGGGCTGGCCCTGCTGAAGCAAGAACATAGCTGCTGGAGGAGTTCAGAAAGAAGGAATCTGCCCAGGACTCGCTCACAGCTGCTGGCCTGCTCCGGCCGCCAGGACTGCAGGAACCATAAGAACCCCAGTTCTAGCTCCTGGGTTGGACAGGCTGCTTGGGAGGCAGGCCACCTTCCCTCCACCTGAGTCAGTCTCCAGCCAGAGGTCCAGAACTGGAGCACAAGTTCTGATACTGGGAAGCAGGCCTCTGAGGCAGGACGTTTTGTCCCATGATGGAGATGGGATGTGGGCAGGGCAGGGAGGCCAGCAGAGAGAGGTGCAGGGAGCAGGCTTTGTGGGCTTGCAGGAGGCAGGTCTGTGGCCCCTCCAAAGACCCCAGCCTAATGACCCCTGAATCCCATGCCTATATTCCAGCTTCCTGGGTCTGCAATTCCAGCCCTGTGACACTGTCCATGTACCCAGGGGAGATTCCAGCCAGATACCTGCCCCTCTATCCTGGCTAAGGAGCTGCTTCCTATTGCCAGCATGGCCTACCCTCACCTCTTTGACACCCCCCACTGCCACCTTCTTTTGCTCCTGGACCTTTTTGCCTCCCTGCCCTTCCATTCTCTGACCCCTAGAACTCTGCTTCTCATTACTTGGGGAAGGAAAGAAACTCCTAATCATTGGCCAAAAGGACATACCCTGGAGAGGCCAAGTGCCTTCTAGGAAGGTAGGAGGTTGAGGCACAGCCTGTGCAGAGAGGATGGGTCACCCCCCAGGTCTGAGGGGAAACTGCAGGTCAAAGGCTGACAATGGCCATGCAGGATGCTTGATGCTGCCTCTCTCCAGCACTCTGCTTGCCAACCCTCTCTCCCCCATTTTGTAATACTTCTCCCTGTGTATTCCCGTGTGCTGCTGTCTTGCACTCACTAAGGTGGCAGGGCTGGCCAGGATGGGACAGCTGAGCCAGTGGCCAGTCCATTCCTACACTGCACAGCATACTGTGGCCTCTGGGTTCAGGCAGTCTGTCCTGCCTCATTGCCTTTGCAGTGTAAGACTCCAGCACATAAGCTCTGTGGTGGCCTAAGTCAGGGCACACACAATGGGTAGGGTCCAGGCTTCCTTTTCCTTAATGTCTGTGATGTCCTACCACCACCATGACTAGCCCAATATAAACTTCTGCCCTGATTGTGCATCCACTGAGGGCAAGATCCACCTCAGGGTCTCCCCCAACACCCCCCAGGATGCGCTAAGTGAAGGTTTTGTCCTGGGGTGGACAGGCTGCTTGGGAGGTAGGCCACCTTCCCTCCACCTGGAGTCAGTCTCCAGCCAGAGGTCCAGAACCGGAGCACAGACAAATGGGTGGATAGTGGGTGGATGGATGGTTGGATGGATTCATGGGTGGTCGAATGGATAGATGATTAGATGAATGGATGGATGAGTATATGGATAGGTGGGTGAATGGATGGGGAGGTGGGCGAGTGGATGAATGGTTGGGTAGGTGAGTGGAGCGATGGGTGAGTGGGTAAATAGGGGATGGATGAATGGATAGAGGGGTGTATGGGTGAATGGGTAAGTGGGTGGGTGGATGTGAGTGGACATGTGGATGGATGGATGGATGGGTGAAGAGTGGGTGGATGGATGGGTAGATGGATGATGGAGGGAAGGATGGAGGGATGGATGGGTGGATACATGGATGGGTAGATGATTGGATGAAGAGATGGATGGATGGATAAATAGATGCATAGATAGATACATAGATACATGATAGATGGATGGATGGATAGATAGACAGACAGACAGACAGATAAGTAGGTTGATATATAGGTGAGTGGATGGAGGGATCAATGGATGGACAGATGAATGATGGATGGATGGATAGCAGGAAGCATGGATGAAATGGACGGATAAATGACTGGATGATTAGATGATTGTATGGGTGAATAATGGGATGGACAGACGGATGGATGATGGAAGAGAAGGAGGGATGATGGAAGAAGTGAAAGTGAGACTGACTGCATGGGAATGAATAGATGGGTAGATGAATTGACAACTGTGAAATAGCAGACAGCCTGGGGACATTCCCCCTCCTCTCCATCCTCTCCCAGGTCTAGCACTGGGGCTAACACTCAGCCCCACAGCCCTCAGTGTCTGGGAAGCCCCTTTGAGGAGCAGGCCCTCCAACCTCTGATGTTCTGTACTTCACTTTGCCATTCCTTCAGCTCCTCAGAGGCACTATTTTCTGAAGGATTCATGTCAAAACGTGCTTGCCTCATGAATACACACAGTTCAGAAAAGCAAAAACTTGACAGAGCCACCACCTATGCAAAGGAGGTGACATGCTCCCATCCTTTCTCAGATGCCCCAGCCACTGAGAGATCATCCAAGCCACCCTGCCCAGCTGGGGAGCCACCCAGTGACAGCACTCCCTTCCTTTCCCACCTGATCTAGATGAGGTGGTGACCAAGGGCAGCTGGCAGAGGCATGCCCAAAGGCCACAGCTGGGCACTCAACTGGGTGCAGAGTGATCAGCACCAGGGGCAGGGGATAGCTGGGGTCAGCAGTGCTGAGGAGGCAGCCACTGCCCCCAGCCCCGATCAGCTCTGGCCCCACGTCAGATCCTCTGTACCCCTCGGCTGAGCTCCAGGGCTTTTCCCTCTGAGCACTGCCCAGCCACAGCTCTGGTGTTTCTGATGCAGCCTCCCCTCCATGGCCACAGCAACCCCATGCCTCTGCTCCTGGTAATCTGGAGGTCAGGCCATGCCCAACGCAGAGATCAGGAGGTTAAAAGGGGTGGCAGCCTAAGAGGCCCCTTGCCAGGGATAGCAGACGAAGTCCCTAGCCTCTGTTGTGCATGGCCAAGTGGCCACTTCCCACCCTGTGACCCCTGCTACAGGCCCCTAGGCCAGCCCCACACATAAGATGCCTGTCATCTCTGCAGAAGGAGTCAATTAATCTGCAAAATCTGGACCAGGCATGTGTGGAGGCAGCTACCTGGGGCTGGAGCAGCTCAGTCCCCAAGTGCTGTGTCAGCTGCCCCTCTCCTGGGCCTGGCAGTGTCTAAGCCCACAGCTGGGCCGAGTGGCCTCCAGGCTGGATCCATCTTGGGCACTCAGGTCAGCTCAGGGCAGCAGTAGAGGCTCAGGACCCTCTTGGTCTCCACCATTCCCAACCATGCTCCCTGGGTGCTGGGAACTAGATTGCAGGGCCCCAGCCACCATCTGGTGTCACCCAGGCAGGGAGCTGGAGCCAAGGCACTCAGGAGGCCGTCCTCCCTCCCACAGCCTGCTCCCCACTCTGTGGGCTTGGCTCAGCATTCTCCAATTTCAGAAACCCAACAACTGCACTGGAGCCAAGGCCCTGTGGTCCATACACAGACTCCTCCTGGTTGGAAATGACTTCCCAACCAAGGCTGGGACTCTCTTGTGCTGTGCCCCCACCAAGGTCTGCAATGGCCCCAGGAGGCCCCTGCCCCACCTTCTCTCCTTGGACCACCTCAGTCAGGCCAGATAGCAGCAGGACACATGTTACTTGGCGCAGGCCCTCAAGGCCACTGGTGTCTGCTCTGTGCTGTCCCTGCTACCAAACATGGCTGGAACTTCATTCAACCCCTCCATGGAAGAGTGAGGCTGCAGAGCCCATGGAAAGGCAGGGTGTTCCTTAGGCCACATTACAAGGTAGGCTGGCCTTAGGGTACTGGCTTAAAGGACAAGGACTGTCACCTGCCTGCCTCCCCCTGAGTGCCAGGCACTTGGAAGGCTGTTGCTGGGAATATCATTGTCCTCCTGCTCTGGGTCTGTGGCTTCCACCACACTGTATGCCTTCTTCTCCCTCTCCATGGCCTCGATGGGCAAGGTTTTGGGGGTAACTTACAGCCCTGTCCCTTGGACTTCTGTGACCTGCTTTCTGCCTACTGGGGATCTCTGCCAGCACCAGCTTCCGGGGGAGGTAAGGTAAACTCAGACTGCTGCCAGCCTGGCTGTGTCTCTCACCTGCTTATTGTGTGGGCCCCAATGGTGCCTACCTGGCAAAGCAGAGCTGACCTCTAAGGGGACCCTCAGATGGGATGAGGGTGTGGCCTTAGTTCCATGGGGGGTCTCTCAGGCGTCAGGCTTCTTCCCCCCAGGGGGAGACAGTGAAGGGCCTGGGGCATTGGGCCGGGTAGCGGAAGGGAACAGTGGCTGTGCAGACCCTTTTCCTGGACCAAATGTTTACTCCCACAGAACATGCTGGGAAACTTGGCAGCCCAGTTCTGGTTCTGGTGACCCCCACACCAGTTTGGCCCAAAGAGAACCCTCAGCTTTGTGCCCCAGGGACACCCAATACCTTCCTTTTTTCCTCCCCACCCAACCAGAATGTACTGGCTGCTGAGAGTAAAAATAGAAGCTGACACCTCCTGGACGCAGAGGGAGGACCTTTCCTCTTCTCCAAGCACATCCTCTGCATCCTGAACTCCTTCAGCCTCCTCCTCTGGCCATTCCTATACTTTGTTAAATGCCTGTATGGGCACAGCTCCCTAGCCCCACACACACCCCTCACACTCCAGCCACCCAGCCCCTGGCCAATGGGCTGCTGGGAAGATCAAATGTCACTAAACAGGGAGGTATGAGCTGAGCACCAGTGCCTGCAGCTGGTCCTGTACACAGGGAGCTCAAGCTCTTCTCACACCCACCCCTCAGGTCCTTATGGGCAGAAGCAGTCACCCAGGGCTGGGGCCGACAGGGCCTCCTGCATGTGGGTGGATGGCCCCTCTTTCCAGGGACACTCTGGGGTCCTGGGGCACTGAGGTCCAAGGCCCTTGTGGTTCTGAGCATCTCAACTTGAAGCATCATGGTTCAGAGCCCCAGGTGGCTGCTTCAGGGTCTGGAGAGTGCAATTCAGACACAGTAGTGTCATGGCCTCAGCACCAGGAGGATGCAGAAGAAGGTGGAGTGTGGGATACTGGGGGTGGGGAAATTGATGCTCAGGGAAGCCCAGTACTAAGGAGTGGCCTGAGGCAGGAAGCAGGGAGGTACGGGCTGTGAGTGGCATGGGAGAGGTCACACAGGAGCTCTGCCAGGGCTTAGTTTGCCAGCTAGTGGCTGCCATGCAGACAGACATTTGCCCAGGCTAGTCCTGGCCTTGCCATGCTGTTCTTGCAGCCTTGGCCTCTAAAACCACTATTTTGTAGAGGCGAAAACAAGGACAGGAGGGCAGGGGTTCATGTATGGCCAGCTGAGTGCATCAGGGTGAGGGCATCTAAAGCCCATGAAGCCTTGGGGGCTAGCATCTGGAGGTGCAGGACAAAAGTGGACAAGGGCTGCACTGGGGTAAGATGGGGCATGAGTGAGGGGCTGGGCTTCATAACTTCCCACTGGCTGGAGGTTGGAGGAGCTGGCACTTCTAACAGTCCCCACCCCTCTCACTGCCCTGGACACAGTCCCCCCTGACTTGTGCTATCTGATCACGGGCTTGGCCACCCCTCCTGAAGTCCATGGGGAGACAAGGGGCAAGGCAAAGGCTGGGTGGACAACAGGTCAATGGTCATGGTCAGCACCACAGAAAGCAAGGGGCAGTGGCTCCTGCATCCCCACCCTGTCCTGGCCCCGTCACCTCTGAAGGAGTGAAGGGTGATGCATGTGCCCAAGGAACCTAACGGCAAAGGTTACTTTTAAGCAGCCCCCCTGAGACAGGCCCTTGCTGGACACCTACTTTGCTCTTCAATTATTGAAATGTCATCCTATATCCCCAGCCCCACCCAACAACAGGGGTGATGACACAGACCACACTAGGGGGAACAGAGAAGCCTTGTGTTGTTTCCAGGCACCCAGCAGAAAAGCAGGTGCCTCTGTTTTCCCATTTGGAGAGTGGGTCTTTGCCACCTCATTTTGGGAGGCCTTGAGGTCACCATGACTGGGGGTATAGGGGCATCCATGTGACTCTGGCTGGGGGCACAGGAGGCAAATATGAGGAGCTAGGGAGGGCCAGGTTGCCTGAGTTTGAGGGGGCCACTGAGGGCCAAGAAGGGCTGAACTGTCAAACCCACTTCACCTACGTCTTCGGTTTCTGAGCAGAAATGTCTTGCCTGTTTCTGGACAACTCAGCTGCCACTAGCTCCTTATAAATTACCCACTGCAGCTGAGGGCCACGTGGTGCACATCTTGGGACTCTCAACAGGTGTCATACCCAGCAGTGGGCACAGCAGGGTGGGTCCAGTCTCCCATCCCTTTCTTAACTGACCCTCCTCTCTACAGAGGATGGCCCTAGAGGAGGTTGTGGGATTTGGGGCCTGAACCAGCTGGGACACAGCACCAAGGTCAAAGATAAGTGCAAGGGGCCAGTCGGCAGCCTGGGGCTGGGTCATGCCAGGGACATGGGCAATGCTGGCTAGTGGGGTTGAGGACTGAGGAGAGCCTTGCCCAGCCGCAGCAGTTACAGCAGGCTTTACCTGAGGGGTAGCAGTCTCAGGAAAACATTCCAGGATAGGAAAAAGCTGCCACCATTGCCTGGAAGATAGCTATCTGCTGGGTAATTTTGCATGGAACTTAAGTTGCTCTGGGAAAATTAACACCCTTGACAGAGGGTTTGGAAAATTGTTCTTACCTCAGGAATGCAATGTAGGTGCACTTTTAGCTGATGAACGTGTGTTTTTCTTATACAACACTTGCAGGGGGGTACCGTAACTATTGTCTTCCAGTGATCTGTACTGCGTTGTTATGAACTTTGTTTTCTAAAACCTCAGCCATCATGCCAGTGCAGATATTCAGAGCCTCCCCAGGCCCGGCCCTGGTGCACATGGTAGCCTGCTCACAGAGAGGCAGTCTCTGGTATGCTGACCTGGCATGACCGCCACACTCCAGCATAGGGCAGCTTGAACTCCCAGGCAAGACTTGACTTTTCTTTGCCTTTAAGGGGAATCTATGGTGCCCCTCAACAGGTCTACTGGACACCATTTTCAGGCTTGCCATCACCACAAATGACCTCTTAAAGATTGTCTCAACCTCATCTTCACCAGTGAGATGCCAGTCTGAAAGTGTGAGAACACTGCTCCACCTCGGACTTGCCTTTGTCGTGTTTCCTGTCTTTCCCAGATAGCTGCTATGAGGCCCAGGATGAAGGGAGGATTTGAGGACAAGAGCTTAGCCATATTTTGCTGACATCCATGTCTGGTGTGTCAGGTATGATTCTATCAACCAAAGAACTCTCAACAACACACCAGACTATATTCCAATCCCAATGGGACCCATTTCATGCCCACAGCCTCTTTCAAGAATGGAGTCCGAAGAGCAGTCCAGCAACCACCTCACAGTCTCAAAACGCCTCCTCCTCCAGGGGGACTTGACCACGGAGACAGCCTGAAGGGGCTCTGAGGTTGGTAATTTTGAGGTTCTGCAGTGGGTTTTTTCAGGCAGTCATTTTTCCAATACAAGGCCATCTCTCGCTGTACCATTTTTCTTGGCTTAGGCATGCTGAGATCTCTGAAAACCAGGTGCTGGAGCCTGCCTCAAGAACTTGCATGCACAAGTCTTAGGGCACCAGGTCTGATTATGAGCTATGGCTAGTGCCACAATGAATGTCACCATTGCATAGTGACAAGTCCCTGCAGCTTGGCTTAGAAGGAGAACTTGGGGGAGTTGTGTCGCTGGTGGATTATCACCTGTCTCCTGTGTAGGATCCATGGGAGAGTTTAATGATCCTAGGAGAGGAGAGATGTGAGTTAGATTGAAGAAACATCAAGCACAGCCTCAGGAATAAACCGTGAAGTCCCTTAGGATCTAAAAGGATCTGCAGGATTCCGTAGGCCTGCCTAGATGTTGTAGGGCTGAGTCTATTTGAAACTTGCCCCACTGAGATTTCAAGGTACAGCCCGCTTGTTTTCCCCAGGGTTGCTCTCACCCAGGTGAAGCTTTCTTCAGAACCACACAGCCTCAGGAGCTGCCAGGCTGTGTGTTTCTGTAAGAGTGTTGCGAGTGTTGGATGTGCATTTCTGTGTGTGGCATTGTGTTTGTGTGTGTGTGTGTGTGTGTGTGGCCGTGTGCCTGTCAGTGGAGTCTGTTTAAAGGAATGTGGCTAATGCACTTCAGCACTTTTTTTTTTTTTTTCATTTTGAGTTTCCCAACATTCTGGTGGCCTGTCGGTGTGGCTCTGCTTGGGCTGTGGGTCTCCATTTTCTTTATTTTTCTGTGGCTCATTAATCTGCAGTTAAGTGGAAGATGGGTTGAGATGCATCGGCATCCAAATCACCTTCCCCTGAAAGAAAAAGTCACTCTTCTAGAAAGAAGAGGAGCCACACCACACCAAAAACTGGACATCTCCAGGGTTTCATTATCCTGTGGCCAACCCTGGAAGAGACACTTAATAAAAGTCCTATCCTCAGTGCCCCTTGAATTTACATCAAATTTTGTCCCTAGCCAAGCAAGTGCTTCAAATCATCAGGGGGCACTCCTCCATCATCTTGGGATTTCACCCTGGGCCATGGACTGTGAGCAGCAGCAAGGTCAAATAGGGATGAGGATACAATCCTGTGAGGCATGGATGTGGTCCTGCAACTTAACTTGCAAAAAAAAAAAAAAAAATGCAGACAGATGACAGAGAAGATGCTTTCCACACCATCCCCACTTTCTCTTAACTCCACAAGCAGTCCACATCATGACCTGGTGTTCAGCTGGGAATACTCCAACTTGCAAGAAATATTTGGAGTGTAAATTGGGGCCACCCTGGCAAACTCCTGATATCGGGGCTTTCATACCTGGAGCCAAATGGGAATAGAATGGATTGATGCTCTGTGGAATGTGGCCTCTACACTTTCCTATTCTTTTTCTGACTTTCATGTTCCTCATCAGACTAGGGTTTCCTGGGTCTGGCTCAAGGACTTCTACACTAAATGTTTTTCACTTCATGGAGAACAACCCTCATAGGAATCAATTTTGTGAGTGTTTCCTTCTAAATACTGTCACTTTTTAATGACTGGGCAGCTTTGATAGTTTTAATACTGTGAAGTCCTATTACAGCCACCAACCAGGAAACTTGTTCTCCCAGTTCCATCAGAGGGCTGCATGATTCCTTTAGGATAAGAAGCAGGCAGCCATGTCTGGCTTTTCCCTGGTAGTCTAGCCTCTGTTTCTTTTCATCTGCACGGGCTTCTCATTGTGGAGGGGTCTCTTTTTGGGATGTTTCCAGATGGGATAGCCTCTCACCACAGGTTATTTAGCTGACAGAGTTTTCAGAGAGCAAAAAGGACTTTGGGTAGGGTGGCTGCATTCCAGGTTTTGGCTCTTTGTCTCTTTGTAGGGGCTGAGGTGGTTTGCACTTTGCAGGAGGCTTTAGGTTCCTCTGATAGAAATCTTTGAACATTGCTTGGACTCCAGCACAAGGCAGCTCTTTCCCTTAGGTGAGCCGTGATTTTAATTTGTTTCCATGAGGAATCCACAGTGCCCCCCAACATCAATAGTGGACTCCTTTTCAGGATTGCCATCACCACAGACATCCTCTGAGACACTGTTTGAATTTCATCTTCACACATGAGAGGCCAGTCTGAGGTGTGAGAACACTGCTTCACCTTGGACTTGCCTTTGTAGTGGTTACTGCCTTTCCTAGGGAGCTCTTGCGAGGCATAGGATGAAGGGAGGCAGTGAAGTCAAGGGCCTGGCCATCTTTCACTGACACCAGTCTCTGGAGTCTCAGGTATGATTCCATCAATGAAAGACCCCTCAGCAACTCACCAGAATATATTGCAAACCCCATGGGACCTGATTATTATACACAGCTTCTTTTGCGAATGGAGCCAGAAGAGCAGTTACCAGCCATGACCTCACAGTCTTGAAACACCTTCTCCTCCAGCACACCCTGACCACAGAGATGGCCCAAAGGGGCCCTATGTTCAAGAGTTTTCAGGTTCTCACAGGGATTTTCATAGGCAGCATTTTTCCTGATACCAGGCACGCACTGCCTGTACCATTTTCCTCTGCTTAGGCTGGCTGACAGCTCAGCTGGGCACCTAAGTCTCTGTTGCGAATGCACATACGCTCATTCAGGGCACCAGGCCTGAGCTGTTATCTCTGCCTAGCATCACAATAAATGCCTCCATTCCCTAGCCACAAGTCCCTGCGGCTTTATGGAGGAGACCTCTGTGGAGGTGCCTTGGCAGTGGGCTCCCTCCTGTCTTCTCTGTGTATCCAAGGGATAGTCTCATGATTCTAGGAGAGGTCAGATATGAGCTAGACTGAAGAAACTTAAAACACAGCCCAAGGAATAAAATGCCAAATCCCTAAAGATCCAAAAGGATCTGAAGGATGTCTCAGGCCTACCTAGATAAGGTAGGGGTGAGTCTTTTTGAACCTTGCCCCACTGTGATTTCTAGGTACAGCCCATGTGTTCCCTGAGTGTGCTCTCTCTCAGGTGGGACTTTCTGGAGAACCATGCATCCTCAGAAGGGCTGTGTGTTTCTGTGGGAGTATTGCAAGTGTTGGATGTCTGCCTGTGTGTGTGGGTTTGTGTGTGTGTGTGTGTGTGCACGTGTGTATGCCTGTAAGATGAGTCTGCTTAAAAAAATGTGGCTAAGGCACTGCAGCTCTTCTTTTTTTTATTTTTTGATTCTCCCAAGCTTCTGATGGTCTATCTCTGTGGCTTGCTTGTGATGTAGGGCTCAACATTCTTTATTCTTCTGTGGATCATTAATTTATAGTGAATCGGAAGGCTGGCTGAGACCTGTGAGGGTCCAAATAACCTCCTCCTGCAAAAAAAAAAAAAAAAAGCCACTTTTCCAGAAAGAGCAGCACACCACACCCATGAACAGACATCTCCTAGTGTTTTCTTCTACTGCAGCCAATCTGCAGAGAGACAGTAGCAATCCTGTCCACAAGGCCCCTTGAATTTATGTCAAATTTGGTTCTCAGCCAAGTAGGAGCTTCATGTCATGAGGGAGCACTCCCCCATTGTCTTGGGATTTCATTCTGGGACAGAGTGTGAGCAGGAGTAAAGTCAGATAGGGGTGAGGATACAAGCTGGTGAGGGGTGGATGGCATCCGGCATGTTCATTTGCAAAAAGGTGAACAGCGATGACACAGAAGGTACTTCCAACATCATCCCCACATTTTCTTAGCTGTCCAAGCAGTCCACACCGTGACCCAGTGTTCAGGTGATAGTACTCCAACATGCGGGGAACATTTGGAGTGCAAAATGGGGCCATATTGGAAAACTCCATATTTGAGATCTTTCATACCCAGAGCCAAATGGGAGTTGAGTGGATTCATGCTGGGTGGTATGTGGCCTCGACACTTACCTCTTTTTTTCATGACTTCTGTGTTCCATGTTGACCTATGGTTTCCTGGGTCTGGCTCAACGTCTTCCACACTAAACATTTCCCAGTTCATGCAGGACAACCCTGATGGCAATCCATTGCTTGAGTGTTTCCTTGTAAACACTGTCACATTTTAATAACTGGACAGCTGATATACTTTTAATACAGAAAATGCCCATTACAGGCACCAGCAGGAAACTCTTGTTCTCCCACTTCTATCGGTTGCAGCCTGTGGGATGAGTAGCAGGCAGTCATATCTGCCTTCTGACAGGTAATCTAGGTTCTGTTTCATTTCATCTGGACCTCCTTTCTCATTGTGGAGGGGTCATTCATTGGGTTGTTGCTGGATGGGACTGCCTCTCACCACAGATCTTTTGGCTGCAGGGATTTCAGGGGGTAACAGAAATTTTGGGCAGGCTAGTTGTGCTCCAGGTTGTGGCTTGTGTTCTTGTTGTGGGGGCTGAGGTTGTTTGCACTTTGCAGGAGAATTTTGCATCACCTAACAGTAATCTTTGAACATTGCTTGGACTCCAGCAAAAGTCACCTCATTTTCTCAGACAAGCCTTGATTTTTCTTTGCTCTCATGGAGTGTCCACAGTGGCCCTCAGCAGCACTACTGTACACCCTTTTCAGGCTTGTAGTGGACACAAACGGCCTCTGAGACACTGTCTCAACCTCATCTGCAGCCGTGTGAGGCCAGTTCTAGATGTGAGAACACTGCTTCACCTTGGATTTGCTTTTGCTGTGGCTCCTGCCTTTTTCAGAGAGCCCCTGCAAGGTCCAAGATGATGGGAGGCAGTGAGGTCAAGCACCTGGCCATCTTTCTCTGACACTTGCCTCTTGGGTCTCAGGCATGATTCTATTATCCAAAGACCCCTCAGCAACTCACCAGATTATATTGCAAACCCCATGGGGCAGATTCTGGCCCAAAGCTTCTTTCAGGAATGGAGTCAAAAGAGTAGTTTTCAGCCACCACCTCACTGTCTTGAAATGTCTCCTCCTCCAGAGGGAACTGACTATGCAGACCACCCAAAAGGTCCCTCAGGTCTAAATTTTATAATCCGGCAGTAGATTGTCACAGGCAGGCTTTTTCCCAATATGAAGCCTTTTCTGCCTGTACCATTTTCATCTGATTAGGCAGACTGATAGCTCCTCTGATACCCAGGTGCCAGAGCCTGCCTCACAAATACACATGCACTAGTCTCAGGGAACCAGGCCTGAGCTGTGGGCTTTGGCTATCCTCACGATGAATGCTACTGTTTCCTAGCCACAAGTCCCTGTGGCTTGGCAAAAAAGGAGACCTCCGTGGAGGTGTGTAGGCAGAGGAGTCTAGCCTGTCTTCTCTGTGGGATCCACAGGATAGTCTCATGATCATAGGAGAGGGCAGACATGAGCCAGACTGAGGAAACATCAAGCAGAGCCCCAGCAATAAACTGCAACATCCCTAAGGATTCCAAAGTATGTGCAAAATGCCTCGGGCCTGCCTAGACATTGTAGGGCTTAGTCTTTGGTTGTGGGATGGGGGATGGAGGAGGGGGGAGGGATAGCATTAGGAGATATACGTAATGCTAAATGATGAGTTAATGGGTGAAGCACAACAGCATGACACATGTATACATATGTAACAAACCTGCACATTGTGCACATGTACCCTAAAACTTAAAGTATAATAATAATAAAAGAAAAAAATAAAAAGACTTATCCCACTGATTTCTAGGTTCAGTCTGTCGGTATTCCCTGGGGTTGCTCTCTCCCAGGTGGGGCTTCCTGCAGAACCCTGCAGCCTTATGAGCTGCCGGGCTGTTTGTTTCTGTAGGAGTGTTGCTAGTGTTGGATATCTCCATGTGGGTGTGGATTTGTGTGTTTGTGTGTGTGTGTGTGTATGCTTGTAAGTGGAGTCTGCAAATAGGAATGTGGCTAATGCACTGCAGCTCTTTTTTTTTTTTTTTTTCAGTCTCTAAACCTTTTGGTGGCCTCCCTTTGTGGCTCTGCTTGGGCTGTGGGGCACCATGTTCTTTATTTTTCTGTGGATCATGAGTCTGCAGTGAATTGGGAGTCTGGCCAGTACCCTCCAGGGACCAAATATCTTCCCTCTGCAAAAAAAAAAAAAAAAAAAAAAAAAAAAAAATCCACCTTCTACAAAGAAGAGGAACACATCACACCCAAGAACAGACATCTCCTTGTGTTTCATTGTCCTGCGGACAAGACAGGGAGAGGCACTAGCAGTTTTGTTTGCAGTGCGTCTTGAATTTACCTCAAATTCAGTTCCCAGGTAAGCAAGTGCTTCAAGTCATGAGGGAGCAATCCTTCATCATTTTGGTATTTCATTCTGGGACATAGGGTGTGAGCAACAATAACGTCAGATAGGGGTGAGGATACAATCTGGTAAGGTGTGGATGGGGTCCTGCACATTCACCTGCAAAAAAATTGAAGACAGATGACACACAAGGTGCTTCCAACTGCATACCGACATTCCCTTAATTGAACAAGCAATCCACACCATGGCCCGGTGTTCAGGTGGGAGTACTCCAACATGCAGGAGGCATTTGGAGTGCAAACTTGTTTGGATACTAGGCCAGCTCTGCCTATATCATTTTCATCTGCCTAGGCAGGCTAACTGCTCTGACAGCCTGGCACCCAATCCTGCCCCACCAATGTGCATGTGCAAGTCTCAGGGCACCAGGTCTGATTGTAAGCTCTGGCTAGTGTCACAGTGAATGTCATTTTTGCCTAGCAACAAGTTCCTGTGGCTTGGTGGAGAAGAAAACCTCCGTGGAGGTGCGTCAGCATTGGAGTCTGGCCTGTCTTCTCTGTGGGATTCACGGGATAGTCCCATGATCCTAGGAGAGGGCATATGTGAGCCAGCCTGAAGAAACCTCAAGCAGAGCTCTAAGAAGAAGCTGCAAAATTCCTAACGTTCCAAAGGGATCTGCAGGATTCCTCATGGCTGCCTAGATGTTGTAGGAGTGTCCTTTTCAAACTTGCCTCACTGTAATTTCCAGTTACAGAGCGCCTGTGTTCCCTGAGGTTGATGTCTCCCTGGTGGGGTTTCCTGCAGAACCACACAGACTTAGGGGCTGTGTGTTTCTTTGAAATTGTTGCGAGTGTTGGATGTCTGCGTGTGTGTGTGTGGCATTGTGTGTGTGTGTGTGCCTTAAGTGGATCTACTTAAAGGAGTGTGGTTAACACACTCAGCTCTTTTTTTTTTTTTTAAGTTGCACAATGTTCTGGTGGTCTGTCTGTGTGGCTCTGCCTGGGCTGTGGGGCTCTATGTTTTTTGTTTTTCTATGGACTATGATCCACAGTGAATTGGGAGGTGGGTCAAGACCTGCCGGCATCCAAATAACCTCCCTTGGCAAAAAAAAAAGCCACACTTCCAGACAGAAGAGGAGCACACCACACCAATAAACAGACATCTTTCAGTGTTTCATTTTCCTGAGGCCAACTCAGGGAGAGTCACTAGCAGTCCTTCTGCAGGGCTCCTTGTATTTGCCTCAAATTCAGTAGGTAGCCTGGCAGGTGCTTCATGTCATGAGGTGGCACTCCTCTATCGTGTTGGGATTTCATCCTGGGACATACAGTGTGAGCAGCAATAGGGTAAGATAAAGGTGAGAATACAATCTTGTGAGGGATCAATGTGGTCCCCCAACTACAAATGAAAAAAAAAAAAAATAAAGACAGATGACACAGAAGGTGCTTCCAACTCCATCCCCACAATCCGTCAATCGCCCAAGCAGTGCACAACATGGCTGTGTATTCAGATGGCAGAGCCCCAACCGACGAGGAATATTCGGAGTGCAAATTAAGGTCAAGTTGGCAAACTGCTGATTTGGGGGTTTTCATACCCTGCACCCAACGGCAGTGGAATTGATTAATTCTGGAAGACATGTAGCCTCCAGAGCTGCCTCTTCTTTTCCTGACTTCCAAGTTCCTCATTGGCCTAGGATTTCCTGGGTCTGCCTCTATGTCTTCCACACTAAAGTTTCTTAGGTCATGGAGAATGACCCTTATGGAAATCCATTGCTTGAGTAGAGGTACAGGTGGGTTGTACCTAGAAATTACAGCGGAACAAGTTTCAAAAAGACTCACCCGTAAAAGATGTCGGAGGCCAGAGGCATCCTTCAGATCCTTTATGATTCTTAGGGATTTCGCGGTTTATTCTTGGGCTGTGCTTGATGTGCCTTCAGAGTGGCTCTCCTCTGCCCTCTGCTGGGCTCATGGTACTATCCTGGGGCTCCCACAGAGAAGAGAGGTGAGAGCTCACTACCGACGCACCTCAATGGAGGTTTCGTTTTCCACAAAGCTGCAGGGATTTTCCCTAGGCAATGATGGTCTTCATTGTGATGCTAGTCAGAATGCACAGCTCACGCCTGGTGACCTGAGAGTAGCGCATGCACATCCGCCAGACAGGCACGGACGCTAGGCTGCCAGACCTGTCAGCTTGCCTAAGAAGAGGAAAATAGTACAAGCAGAGCTGGCCTGGTATCAGAAAAAATGGCTGTCTGAGATAACCCAGAGCAAGACCATACAATTTTGACAGTAGAGACCCTTTGGGTCCTCTCCGTGGCTGGGTCCCACCGGAGAAGGAGGCGTTTTTGGACGTGAGGTGGTCACTGGAAACTGCTCCTCTGACTCCATTCCCAAAAGAGGCTGTGTGCAAGATTCAGGTCCCATGGAAATTAGAATATAGTCTGGTGAGCTGTTAAGGGGTCTTTGGGTGGTGCAGTCATACCTGAGAAACCAGAGGCAGGTGTCAGTGAATGATGGCCAGACCCTTGGCCTCACTGCCTCCCATCACACTGGGACTCACAGGGGCTCCCTAGCAAAGGCACGAATCATGAAAAAAGCAAGTCTAAGATAGAGCAGTGGTCTCACACCTTGAACTGACCTTTACTGGGTTCAGATAAAGTTGAGATAGTCTCTCAGAGGCCAAGTGTGATATTTGCAAGCCTAAAAAGAGTTTCCAGTAGTGCTATTGAAGGGGCACCATGGACCCACATTGAAAACAAAGAAAATTCAAGGCTCACCTGAGAGAATGAGGTGACTTTTGCTGGAGTCCAAGCAACACTCAAAGATTCCTGTCACAGGACCCAAAAGCCTCCTGAAAATTGCAAACAGACTCAGCTGCAACAAAGAGATGATGACCCACAAGCCGGAGTGCAGCTAGGCTACTTGAAGTCTCTTTTCCTCCCTGAAATCCCTGGCAGCCAAAAGATCTGTGGCAAGAGGCAGTCCTATCCAGAAACAGCCCAATAAAAGTCCCCCCCCACAATGAGAAAGGGCATGCAGATGAATAAAATAGAGCCTAGGTTACCAGGCAAAAGCTAGAAATGACTGCCTGCTTCTCATTCCAGAGGAATGGTGCAGCCCTCTGATAGAAGTGGTAGAACAACAGTTTCCTTGCTGGTGGCTGCAATGGGAATTTATGGTTTTAAAAGTATCACACATGCTCTGTCATTAAAATGTGACAGTGTTTAGAAGGAAACATTCAGGCAATGGATTCCCATGAGGGTCATCCTCTGTGAACTGGGAATTGTTCAGTGTGGAAGACATTGAGCCAGACCCAGGAAACCCTGGGCCAATGAGGAACATGGAAGTCAGAAAAGAAGAGGCAAGTATGGAGGCCAAATCCCACCTAACATCCCATTTGACTCTGGGTATTAAAGCCCTCAAATTGGGAGTGTGCCAGGATGGCCCCAGTTGGCACTCCAAATATTCCCTGCATGTTGCAGTACTCCCACCTGAACACTGGATGATCATGTGGACTGCTGGTCCAATTAAGGGAATGTGGGGATGCAGCTGCAAGCACCTTCTGCGTTATCTGTCTTCAACTTTTTTGCAGGTGAATGTGCTGGACCCCATGGACCCCTCACCAGATTGTATCCTCACCCCATCTGTCCTTATTGCTGCTCACACTCTGTGTTCCATAATGAAATCACAAGATGATAGAGGAGTGGCCCCTCATGACTTTTAGCACCTGCTCAGCTGAGAACCGAATTTAAGGTAAATCCACACTGCTGTGTGGACAAGACTGACAGTGTCTCTCCCTGGGTTGGCCACAGGACAATGAAAAACTGGCTGATGTCTGTTCTTGGGTGTGGTATGCTCCTCTTCTTTCTTGAAGAGTGGATTTTTTTGCAGGGGAAGGTGATTTGGACCCTGGCAGGTCCCAGCCAGCCTCTCAATTCACTGCAGATTAATGATCCACAGAACAATAAAAAAACACGGAGCCTGAGAAAAGCAGCAGGGACAGGCCACCAAAAGGTTGAGACTCAAAAAAACAACAACAACAACAAAAAAGAGGTCTGCAGTGTGTTAGCCACATACCTTTAAGCCGACTATAATTACAGGCAAAACACACAAAGCTACACAAACACGCAGACATCCCAGACTCACAATGCTTCCTCAGAAACACACACAGACACACACGGTAACTTTTGAGGCTGCATGGTTCTGCAGGAAGCCCCACTTGGGAGAGAGCAACCCTGGGGAACAAAGGCGGGCTGTACCTAGAAATCACAGTGGGGCAATTTTCAAAAAGACTCACTCCTACAACATCAAGGCACACCTGAAGCATCCTGCAGATCCTTTTGAATCCTTAGGGATTTCCTGGTTTATTCATCAAGCTCTGATTGATGTTTCTTCAGGCTGGCTCACATCTGCCCTCTCCTAGGATTATGGGACTACCCCAAGAATACCACAGAGAAGACAGGTGAAAGTCTACTGCTGACGCACCTCCACGGAGGTCTCCTTCTCTACCAAGTCACAGGGACTTGTCGCTAAGCCAGGGGGTTATTCATTGTGACACTAGCCAGAGCTCACAGCTCAGGCCTGGTGCCCTGAGGCTAGAACATGCACATTTGCAAGGTAGCTCCCGCATGGCTGTCAGATATGTCATCCTGCCTAAGCAGAGGAAAATGGTACAGGCAGAGCCAGCTTGGTATCAGGAAAAAAGCTGTCTGCAATAACTCACCATGGGGCCCTAAAACTTTCTAACTCAGGGCCCCCTCAGGCCATCTTCATGATCTGGTACTGCTGGAGGAAGAATTGTTTTGAGACCGTGAAGTGGTTGTTCTGACTCCATTCCTGAAAGAGGCTGCATGCGAGAGTCGAGTCCCATGGAAACTGGCGTATAGTTTGTTGAGTTGTGGGGTCTTTGGATGTAGGAATCATACCTGAGACTCCAGAGGTGGGTGTAAGCCAAGTATGGACAAGCCCTTGACCTCACTGCCCCCCTTCATCCTGGGCCTCTCAAGGGCTCTCTGGGAAAGGCAGAAACCATGACAAATGCAAGTCCAAGGTGAAGTGTTGTTCTACACCTCAAACTGACCTCTCACAAGTGATGATGAAGTTGAAATAGTGTCTCAGAGACCATCTGTGGTGATTGAAAGCCTGAAAATGGTGTCCAGTAGTGCTGTTGAGTGACACTGTGGACCCCCCATTAAAGCAAAGAAAAATCAAGTCTCACCTGACAGAATGAGCTGACTTGTGCTGAAGTCCAGGCAATGTTCTAATATTCCTGTCAGAGGACTCAAAATAGTCCTTCAAAGTGCAAACAACTTCAGCCCCCAAAGCTCTGCAGCCCAAGCAGAGCCACACAGGCCACAAAAAGGTCGGCAGACTAAAAAAAAATGAAATGCTGAAGTGCGTTAGCCACATTTCTTTAAGCAGGTTACACTTACAGACAAACACACACACAATGCCTCCCACACAGGCAGAATCCAACAGTGACAACATTCCCACAGAAACACACAGCCCAGCAGCTCCTGAGGCTGCAAGGTTCTGCAGGAGGCTTCACCTGGGAGAGATCAACCCCAGGGAACACAGGCAGGTTGTACCTAGGAATTACAGAGAAGAAAGTTTCAAAAAGAGTAACCCCTACAAAGTCTAGAAAGGCCTGAAAAATCTGCAGAATTTTGATTACTTAGGGATTTTGTGGTTTATTCCTGGGGCTCTGCTTGTCATTTCTTCAGACTGGCTCATGTCTGCCCTCTCCTAAGATCGTGGGACAATCCTGTGGATTTCACAGAGAAGACAGGCCACTGCTGACTCACCTCCACAGAGGTCTCCTTCACCTCCATTCTACATGGACTTGTCGATAGGCAACTGTGACATTCATTGTGACACTAGCCAGTGCTCACAATTAGGCCTGGTGCCCTAATACTAGTGCTTTCACATTCGTGATGCAGGCTCAGGGGCCCGGTGGTCAGAGCTTTCAGCCTGCCTAAGCAGAGGAAAATGTTAGAGGCAGAGCTGGCCAAAGAAAGCCTGCCTAAGAAAACCCACTGAAGGACCCTGAAAGTCTTGATCTCAGGGCCCCTTCTGGCCCTCCTCTATGTGATTGAGTGCAGCTGGAGAAGGAGAGTTTTTCAGACTGTGAGATGGTTGCTTGAAACTGCTTTTCTGAATCCATTCCTGAAAGAGGCTGTGAGAAAAATTGGGTCAAATGGGGATTGGAATATAGTCAGGTGTGTTGTTGAGCATTCTTTGGGTGATAGAATCATAAGTGAGACCCCAGAGGAGGGTATCAGCAAAAGATGGTCGGGCTGCTGAACTCACAGCCTCCCTTCACCCTGGGCCTCACATGGGTTCTGTGGGAAAGGCAAGAACCATGACAAAGGCAAGTCCAAGTGAAGCAGTGTTCCCACACCTTGGACCAGCCTCTCAAGGGTGCAGATGAGGTTGAATCAGTGTCACAGATGCTGTCTGTGGAGATGGCAAGCTTGAAAAGTGTTTACAGTAGTACTGTTGAGGGGCACTGTGCATTCAACATAAAAGCAAAGAAAAATCAAATCTCACCTGAGAGAACAAGCTGCCTTTTGTGAGAGTCCAAGTATTGTTGAACGATTCCTGTCAGAGGACACAAAGCCTCTTGCAAAGTGCAAACCTAAGCCCCCACAACAAGATAATGAATCACATCATATAGTGAAGCCAGCCTACCCGAAGTCCCTTTTGCATCTAAAATCTCTGGCAGCTAAATAGTCTGTCAAGACGCAGTCCCATCCAGCAATAGTCCATTGAAAGAGCCCCTCCACAGTGAGAAGGCAGTGCAGATGAAATGAAACAAAGGTTAGATTACCAGACAAAAGCCAGACATAGCTGCCTGCTTTTTCATCCTACAGGAAGCATGCAATCCTTTAATAAAAGTGGAAGAACAAGAGGTTTCTTGGTGGTGGCTGTTAAGGGAATTTACTGATTTAAAAGTATCAACACTGCCCAGTCATAAAAGTGTGACAGTGTTTAAAAGGAAACACTCTCACAATACATTCCCATAAAGGTTGCTCTATGTGAACTGAAAAACATTTAGGGAAGAAGTCGTTGAGCCAGTCTCAGGATACCACAGGCCAATGAGCAACATGGAAGTCAGGAAAAGAAGAGGCAAGTGTGGAGGCCACCTCCCATGCAGCATGAATCCATTCCACTCCCATTTGGCTCCGTGCATGAAAGCTCTCATATCAGGAGTTTGTCAGGATGGCCCCAATTTGCACCTGGTCCAAGGTGTGGGAACACTGCTTCACTTGGACTTGCCTTTGTCATGGTTCTTGCCTTTCCCACAGAACCCATGTGAGGCCCAGGATGAAGGGAGGCTGTGAGTTCAGCAGCCCGACCATCTTTTGCTGATACCCTCCTCTGGGATCTCACTTATGATTCTATCTCCCAAAGAATGCTCAACAACACACCTGACTATATTCCAATCCCCATTTGACCCAAATATTCCTTGCACTTTGGAGTACTTTCAGTGGAACATTGGACGATGGTGTGGACTGCTTGGGCAGTTAAAGAATGCGGGGATGGAGTTAGAAGCACATTCTGTGTCATCTGTCTTAATTTTTATTTTTTATTTTTTTGCACGTGAAGTTGCAGGACCCCATCCACCCTTCGTCAGATTGTATCCTCACACCTCTCTGACCTTACTGCTGCTCACACTCTATGGCTCAGAATAAAACCCTAAGATGATGGAGGAGTGCCCCCTCATGACATGAAGCACCTGCTCAACTGGGAACAAATTGGAGGTAAATTCAAGGGTCCTATAGACAGGACTGCTAGTGTCTCTACTTGTGTTGGCTGAAGGACAATGACACACTGAGAGATATCTGTTTTTTGGTGTGGTGTTCTCCTCTTCATTCTAGGAGAGACTTTTTCATAGGATGAGGTGACGTGGATGCCTGCAGATCTTGGCACACCTCCGAATTCACTGCAGATTCATGATCCACAGAAAAATAAAGAATGTGGTTCCCTTCACCCCAAGCAGAGCCACACAGGCAGGCCACCAAAAGTTGAGAGACTCAAAAAAAAAGTGCTAAAGTGCATTAGCCACACTCCTTTAAGCAGACTCCACTTCCAGGGGCACACACACATAAACCCAAACACGCAATGCAATACACACACAGAGACATCCAAAACTCGCAACATTCCCACAAAACACACAGCCCAGCAGCTCCTTAGACTATGTGGTTGTGCAGAAATTTCCACCTGGGAGACAGCAATCCCGAGGAACACAGGTGGGCTGTACCTAGAAACCACAGTGGGGCAAGTATCGACAAGATTCACCAATACAAAAAGACTCACCCATACAACATCTAGGCAGGCCTGAGGAATCCTGCGGATCATTTTGCATCTTCAAGGGTTTCACAGTTTATTCCTGGGGCTGTGCTTGACTTTTTTTCTGGCTGGCTCATATCCGCCTCTCCTAGGATCATGGGACTATCTCGTGGATTCCACAAAGAAGACAGGCTAGAGTCCACTGCTGATCTAACTCCAGGAAGATCTGCTCCAAGCTTCAGGGACTTGTCGTTAGGCAATGTTGACATTCATTGTGATGCTAGCCAGAGCACACAATCAGGCCTGTTGCCATGAGGCTAGTGCATGCACATTTATGAGGCAGGCTGTGTCACCCAGCTCTCAGAGCTGTCAGTCTGCCTAAGCAGAGGAAAAGCGTACAGGCAGAGTTGGCCTGGTACCTGGAAAAAGGCTGCCTCTGAAAACCCACTACAGGACCTAAAAATTCTTGACCCTAGGACCCCTTCGGGCCAATTCCATGGTCAGGTCCTGATGGAAGAGGAGGCATTTTGAGACTATGAGGTAGTTGCCAGAAATTGCTCTTCTGACTCCATTCCCGAAAGAAGCTGTGTGCAAGAATTGGATCCCATGGGGACTGCAATTTAGTCTAGTGTGTTGTTGAGAAATCTTTTACTGATAAAATCATACCTGAGACCCCAGAGAAGGGTGTCAATGGAAGATGGCTGGACTCCAGACCTCAACTACCACCCTTCATCCTGGGCCTCACCAGGGATCCCTGGGAAAGGCAGGAACCACGACAAAGTCAAGTCCAAGGTATAGCAGTGTTCTCATACCTCCTGACTGGCCTCTCAGCAGTGCAGATGCAATTGAGACAGTGTCTCAGAGGCCATCATTGGTGGTGACATGCCTGAAATGGGTGTCCAGTAGTGCTGTGAGGGGCACTGTGGATTGCACATGAAAACAAAGAAAAATCAAGGCTCACCTTAGGGAATGAGCTGCGTTATGCTGGAGTCCAAGCATTGTTCAATGATTCCTGTCAGAGGACCCAAAAGCATCCAGCAAAGTGCAAACAATCTCAGCTCTGGCAATGAGACAGTGACCCACAACCTGGAGCACAGCCAGCCTCTCTGACATCTTTTTTGGTCTCTGAAATTTCTGGCAGCTAAATAATCTGTAGCAAGAGGCAGTCCCATCCATCAACAGCCCAATGAAAGAGCCCAACCACAATGAAAAGGCTCTGTAGGTGAAATGAAACAGGCTGAATTACCAGGAAAAAGCCAGACATGGCGGCATGCTTCTCATCCTACAAGAATCATGCACCCCTTTGATAGAAGTGAAATAATAAGAGCTTCCTTTTGGTGGCTGTAACAGTAATTTGCTGTTTGAAAGTATCAAAGCTGCCCAGTCTTTAAAACATAACAGTGTTTAGAAGGAAACATTCATGCAATGGATTTTCATAAGAGTTGTTCTCCGTGAACTGGGAAAGGTTTAGTGTGGAAGTCCTTGAGCCAGACCTAGGAAATCTTAGGCTGATGAAGAACATGGAAGTTAGCAAAAGAAAATGCAAGTGTGAAGGCCACATCCTAGCCAGCATCAATCCTTTCTACTCCTGTTTGGCTCCTGTTATGAAAGAGCTCTTATCGGGAGTTCGCCAGGATGGCCCCAGTTTGCACTCCAAATATTCCATACACATTGGAGTACTTCTGCCTGAACACTGGGGCATGCTGTGAACTGCTTGTGCAATTCAGAGAAGGTGGGGATGGAGTTGGAATCACCTTCTGTGTCATCAGTCTTCATTTTTATTTTGTGGGTGAACTTGTGGGACCCCATCCAACTCTCACAAGATAGTATCCTCACACCTATTTTGCCTTATTGCTGCTCACATTCCATGTCCCAGGATAAAAATCCCAAAATGATGGTGGAGTGCCCCCTCATGACTGTAAGCATCTGCTCAACTGTGAACCAAATTTGAGGTAAATTCAAGGAGCTCTGCAGATAGGACTTCTTGTGTCTCTACCTGTATTAGCTGAAGGACAATGAAACATGGGGAGATGTCTGTCTTTTGGTGTGGTGTGCTTATTTTCTTTCTAGAGGACTGAATTTCTTTTTCCAGAGGGAGGTGATTTGGACACTGGCAGGTCTCAGCCAGCCTGCCAATTTGCTGTGGAATCAAGATCCACAGAAAAATAAAGAAGATAGGGCCCTGCAGTGAAGGCAAATCCACACAGATAAGCCAACAAAAGATTGGCAGACTCAAAAAAATCAAGAGCTGAATTACGTTTACCACATTCCTTTAAGCAGATTCCACTTATAGACACACACACACACACACACACACACACAGTGCCACTTAGACACACAGACATCCAACACTCACAACGCTTCCAAAGGAGCACAAAACCTGGCAGCTCCTGAGGGTCCATGCTTCTGCAGGAAGCCTCACCTGAAAGACAGACACCCCGTGGAAGAGAGGCAGGCTATACCTAGAAATAACATTGAGGCAACTTTCAAAAAGACTCACCCATACAATGTCTACGGAGGCCTGAAGAATCCAGAAGATCCTTTTGGATACTAAGGGATTTCGTGGTTTATTCCGGGGGCTCTGCTTGATGTTTCTTCAGGGTGGATCATGTCTGCCCTCTCCTAGGATCCTGGGACTATTCTATGAATCCCACAGAGAAGACAGGTAAGAGTCCACTGCTGATGCTTCTCCATGGAGGTTTCCTTCTCCTCCAAGCTGCAGAGACTTGTTGCTAGGCAACAGTGACATTCAGTGTGATACTAGCCAGAGCTCACACTCAGGCCTGGTACCCTGAGACTAGTGCGTGCCCATTTGTGAGGCAGGCTTGGGTGACAGATTTTAAGCAAAGTGCAAACAACCTCAGCTTCCACAAGACAATGACCCACAACCTGGAGTGCAGCCAGCCTACCTTAAGTGTCTTTTGCTCTTTGAAATCCCTGACAGCTAAATAATCTGTGGTGAAAAGAAGTCCCATACAGCAACATGCCAATGAAAGAGCCCATCCACAATAAGAAGGCTGTGCAGGTGAAATGAAAAAAAGGCTAGAATACCAGGCAAAAGCCAGACACAGCTGCCTGCTTCTCATCTTACAGGAATCATGTAGCCTTCCAAAAGAAGTCAGAGAAACAAGAGTTTCCTTGTTGGGAGCTGTAACTGCAATTTATGCATTAAAAAATATAAAAGCTGCCCAGTCATTAAAACTTGACAGTGTTCAGAAGAAAATGCTTATTCAATGAAATCCCATGAGGGTTGTTATCCATGAAATGGAAAACCTTTGGTGTGGAAGACGAGGACCATGGGAGTCAGGGAAAGAGGTAAATGTGGAGTCCAAATCCCAGCCAGCATCAATCCATTCCAATCTCATTTGGCTTCGGGTATGAAATCTTTCAAATTGGGAGTTTGCCAGGTTGGCCCCAATAGGCACTTCAAATGTTTCTGGCACGTTGGAGTACTCCCACCTGAACACCCGGTCATCTTGTTGACTGCTTGTATAATTAAGATAATGCAGGGATAAATTTGGAAGCATCTTATGTGTTATCCGTCCTCATTATTTTTGTAGGTTAAATTGCGGGATCCCATTCACTCCTCACCAGATAGTATCCTCACCTTTATGTGACTTATTTGCTGCTCACACTCAATGTCCCAGGATGAAATGCCAAGATGATGAAGTAGTGCCCACTCACGACGTAAAGCACCTGCTCAACTGGGAACAGAATTCAAGGTAAATTCAAGTATCCTGCAGACAAGACTGCCAGTGTCTCACCCTGCCTTGGCTGCGGGACAATGAAACACAAGGAGATGTCTATTTTTTGGTGTGGTGTGCTCCCTCTTCTTTCTAGAAGAGTGGTTTTTTTGAAGGTGGAGGAGATTTGGACACTGGCCGTTATCAGCCTGCCTCCCAATTCACTGCGGATTCATGATCCACCGAAAAATGAAGGACACGGAGCCCCTCAACCTGAGCAGAACCACACAGACAGGCCACCAAAAGGTTGGGAGACTCAAAATAAGAGAAAGGCATAAGTGCATTAGCCACATTCCTTTAAGCAGGATCCACATACAGGCACACACACATACACATACACACACACACACACACAAAATGCCACACACACACGCAGACATCCAACACTTGCAACACTCTCACAGAATCACACAGCCTAGCAGCTTCTAAGGCTGTGTGTTTCTTCAAGAAGTCTCACCCGGGAGAGAGCAACCTTGGGGAACACAGGGGGGCTGTACCTAGAAATCACAGTGACACACGTTTCAAAAAAACTCACCCCCGCAATGTCTACACAGGCCTGAGGAATCCCATTGATGATTTGGGCTTCTTAGAAATTTTGTGGTTTATTCCTGGAGCTCCGTTTGATGTTTCTTCAGGCTGGTTCATGTCTGCCCTCTCCTAGGATCATGGGACTGTCTCTTGGATCCCACAGAGAAGAGAGGTGAGAGTACCACCTGATGCACCACCATGGAGGTCTCCTTCTCTGCCAAGCCACTGGGACTTGTCCCTAGGCAACAGTGACATTAATTGTGACACTAGCGAGAGCTCAAATCAGGCCTGCTGCTCTATACTAGGGCATGAGCATTCATGAGCCAGGCTTGGATGCCTAGCTGTCAGAGCTGTCAGGCTGCCAAAGCAGAGGAAAATGGTACAGGCAGAGTTTGCCTGGTATCAAAAATAAAGATTTCTGGCAACAACTTACTGTGGGTCCCTAGATATCTCAAACCCAGTGCCCCTTCGCGCTGACTCTGTGGTCACATCCCACTGGAAAAGGAGGTGTTTTGAGACTGTGAGGTGGTTGCTGGAACCTGCTCTTCTGATTCCTTTCCCGGAATAGGCTGTGTGCAAGAATTGGGTCCCATGGGGATTGGAATATAGGATGGCATGTTGTTGAGGGTGCCTTTGAGTGATAGAATCATACCTGAGACCCCAGAGCTGGGTGTCAGTGAAAGATGGCTGAGCTCTTCACCTCACTACCTCCCTTCATCCTGGGCCTCACAGGGGCTTTCTGGGAAAGGCAGGAACACTGACAAACTCAAGTCCACCTTGCAACGTCCTCTCATACCTCAGACTGGCCTCTCACATTTGCAGATGAGGTTGAGATTGTGTCTCAGAGGCCATCTGTGGCAAAGACAAGCCTAAAATGATGTCCAGTAGTACTGTTGAGGGACACTGTGGATTCCCCATGAAAGTAAAGAAAAGGGCAGCGGTCAGTGGCTCATGCCTGTAATCCCAGCACTTTGGGAGGTGGAGGCAGGCAGATCATGAGATCAGGAGATCAAGACCATACTGGCTAACATGGTGAAACCCTGTCTCTACTAAAAATACAAAAAAATTAGCTGGCATGGTGGCGGGTGCCTGTATTCCCACCTACTAGGGAGGCTGAGGAAGGAGAATGGAATGAACCCAGAAGGCAGAGCTTGCAGTGACTGAGATTGTGCCACTGCACTCCAGCCTAGGTGACAGAGTGAGACTCTGTCTCAAAAAAAAAAAAAAAAAAAAGAAAAGAAATTAAAGAAAAATCAGCGCTAACCTTAGAGAATGAGCTGCGTTTTGCTGGTGTCCAAGCAATGTTCAATTATTCCTGTCAGAGGACCAAAAAACCTGCCAAGTGCAAGCATTATCAGCCCAAACAATGAGATAAAAACCCACAAACTGGAGAGCAGCCAGCCTACCTGAAGTCCCTTTTGATCTCTGAAATTCCTGGCAGCTAAATAATCTGTGGCAAGAGGCAGTCCCATTCAGCAACAGCCCAGTGAAACAGCCCCTCCACAATAAGATCATGCAAATGAAATGAAACTGAGGCTAGATAACCAACCACAGGCAGACATGGCTGCCTACCTCTCATCCTACAGAAATCATGCAGTCCTCTGATAGAAGTGGGAAAAAAGGAGTTTCCTTGCTGGCAGTTGTAACAGCAATTTACAGTTTTAAAAGTATCAAAGATGCCCAGTCATTAAAACGCGACAATGTTTAGAAGGAAACACTCATGCAATAGAATCCCATGAGGGTTGTTCGCTGTGAAATGGGAAAAGTTAGGTGTAGAAGTCGATGACACAGACCCAGGAAACCCTAGGCCAAGGAGAAACATGAAAGTCATGAAAATAACAGGCAAGTGTGGAGGTCAAATCAAACCCAGCATCAATCCATTCCATGCTCATTTGGCTCTGGGTTTGAAAGCTCTAAAAACAGGAGTTAGCCAGGATGACCCCAATTTGCATTCCAAACGTTCCTTGCACGTTGGAGTATTCCCATCTGAACACTGGGCCATGCTATGGTCTGCTTGTGCAATTAAGGGAATGTGGGGATGGAGTTGGAAGCATCTTGTGTGTCATTTATCTACATTTTTTTTGCAGGTGAAGTTGTGGAATCCCATCCACCCCTCACACTATTGTATCCTCACCACTACCTGACCTTATTGCTGCTCACAATCTATGTCCCAGGATGAAATCCCAAGAAAATGGAGGTGTTCCCCCTCTCGGCATAAAGCACATGCTTGGTTGGGAACCAAAGTCTATTTAAATTCAAGGGGCCCTGTGGAAAGTACTGCTAGTGCCTCTTCCTGGGTTTTCTGCAGGACAGTGAAACACTGGGATATGTCTGTTTTTGCTTGGTTTGCTCCTCTTTTTTCTAGAAGGTGGCTTTTTTTTCAGGGGGTGGTGATATAAACACCGGCAGAACTCAGCAAACCTCCTAATTCACTATGGATTCATGATCCGCAGGAAAATAAAGAACACAGAACCCCTCAGCCCAAGCAGAGCCACACAGACAGGTCACCAAAAGGTAGAGAGATTAAAAAAAAACAGAAGCGCTGAAGTGCATTAGCCACATTCCTTTATGCAGTCTCCACTTAGAGGAAAACACACACACAAACTGCCATACACACACACAAACACACACAATGAGACACACACAGCAGACATCCAACACATGCAACACTCTCACAGAATCACATAGTCTGGCAGCTTCTGAGCCTGCGTGGTTCTGCAGGAAACCCCACCTGGGAGAGAGCAACCCCAGGGAACACAGGAGGGCAGTACCTAGAAATTACAGTGGAGCAAGTTTCAAAATGACTCACACCTACAATGTCTAGACAAGCCTGAGGCATCCTGTAGATCATTCTGGATCCTTAGAGATTAGTGGTTTATTCCTGGGGCTCTGTTTGAGGTTTCTTCAGGCTTGCTCACATATCCCCTTTCCTGGGATCACAGGACTAACCCAAGAATAACACAGAGAAGACAGGAGAGAGTCCAGGGTGGGCACAGCTCCATGGAGATCTCCTTCTCCACCAAGCTGCAGGGACTTGTTGCTAGGTAAAGGGGTTATTCATTGTGACACTAGCCAGAGCTCACAGCTCAGACCTGGTGTTCTGAGGCTAGTGCATGCACATTCAGGAGGGGGGCTTGGGTGCCTGGCTGTCAGAGCTGTCATCCTGCCTCAGCAGAGGTAAATGATACAGGCAGAGCTGGCCTGTTATCAGAAAAAAAAAAGTGTCTGGGATAACCAAATGTGGGTCCCTAAAAGTGTTGACCTTAGGACCTCTTCGGGTCGTCTCCGAGGTCAGGTCACGCTGGAGAAAGAGACGTTTCAAGACTGTGGTTATTGAAAACTGCTCTTCTGACTTCATTCCTGAAAGAGGTTGTGTGCAAGAAACGGGCCCCATGGGGACTGAAATATAGTCCAGTGAGTTTTTGTGGGGTTTTGAATGATGGAATCATATCTGAGACCCCAGTGGTAGATTTCAGCAAAATATGGACAAGCTCTTGAAACTCAATGGCTCCCTTCATCGTGGGCCTCACAAGGGCTCTCTGGGAAAGGCAGGAACAACAACAAATGCAAGTTGAAGGTGGCTCAGTGTTCTCACGCCTGAGAAGTGTGTCCAGTAATGCTGTTGAGGGGCAATGTGTAAGCCCCTGAAATCCAAGAAAAATCATGCTCACCTGAGAGAATGAGCTGACTTGTGCTAGAGCACAAGCTATGTTCAAAGATTTCTGTCAGAGGATGCATACTCCTCCTGTAAAGTGCAAACAACCTCAGCCCCCACATTGAGACCACAACCCACAACAAGGAGTGCAGCCAGGCTGACTGAAGTCCCTTTTGGTTTCAGAAATCCCTGGCAGATGAAAGATATGTGGCTATAGTCAGTCCCACCTAGCAACAACCCCTTCCACAGTGAGAAAGATATGAAGATGAAATGAAACAGCTTAGATTAAGAGGCAAAATCCAGACATGCCCGCCTGCTTCTCATTCTACATGAATCATGCAGGTCTCCGACACAAGTTAGAGAAAAACTGTTTCCTTGTTGGTGGCTGTAAAGGGAATTTATGGTCTTAAAACTATCACAGCTACACAGTAATTAAAACGTGACAGTGTTTAGAAGGAAACATTCACACAATGGATTTACATGAGGGTTGTTCTCCGTGAAATGGGAAACATTTAGTTTGGAAGACATTGAGTCAGACCCAGGAATACCTAGACTGACATGCAACATGGAGTTCAGGAAAAAAGAGGCAATTGTGGGGGCCACATCTTACCAAGCATTAATTCATCCCACTCTGATTTGGCTCCAGTTAGGAAAGCTCTCAAATCAGGAGCTTGCCAGTATGGCCACAGTTTTCACTCCAAATGTTCCCTGCACATTGGAGTACTCCCACCTGGACACCAGACCATGGTGTGAACTGCTTGTGCAATTAAGGGAATGCAGGGATGCCATTGGAAATACCTTCTGTGTCATCTGTCTTCAACTTTTTTGCCAGTGAAGGTGTGGATCCCCATCCACCCCTCACCAGTGTATCCTCACCTATGTCTGACCATATGGCTGCTCGCACTCTGTGTCACAGATGAAATCCCAAGATGATGGAGGAGTGCCCCCTTACAATATAAAATACCTGCCCTACTGGGGCAGAATTCAAGGTAAATTCAAGGGGCCTGCAACCATCACCACTGTTGTCTTTCCCTGGATTTTCTGCAGGACAATGAAACACTGGGATATGTCTGCTCTTGGGTGTGGTGTGCTCCTTTTCTTTCTAGAAGAGTGATTTTGTTTGTTTGTTTTGTTTTTGTTTTGTTTTGTTTCTCAGAGAGAGGTGACTTGGACTCTGGTGGTTCTCAGCCAGCCTCCCAATTTGCTGTGGATTGAAGATGCACAGAAAATTAGAGAACACAGAGACCCACAGCCCAAGCAGATCCACACTGACAGGGAAGCAAAAGTTAAGAGACTCAAACAAACAAACAAACAAACAAACAAAAAACTGCAGTGCATTAGCCATATTCTTTCAAGCAGACTCCACTTATAGGCACACACACAATCACACACACATACACACACCCACACACAAAGCCACACACACATGCAACACTCCCACAGAAACACAGCCCACAGCTTCTTTGTCTGCATGATTCTGCAGGAAACCCCATCTGGGAGAGAGCAACCCCATGGAACACAGGCAGGCTGTACCAAGAAATTTCTGTGTGGCAAGTTTGAAAAAGACTCACTCCTACAAAGTTTAGGCAGGCCTCACTCATCCTGCAGATCCTTTTTGATCCTTGGGGATGTGTAGTTTATTTCTGGGGCTCTGCTTGACATTTCTTCAGGCTGGCTCACATCTCCTGGGATCATGGGACTCTTCCATGGATCCCACAGAGAAGACAGGTGAGAGTTCACCGCCTACACACTTCCACGGAGGTCTCCTTCTCCCCAAGCCACAGGGACTTGTTGCTAGGCAACGGTGGCATTTATTGTGATGCAAGCCAGAGCTTAAAGGTCAGGCCTGGTGCCCTAAGATTAGTGCATGTGCATTTGCTACGCAGACTCAGGCGCCCAGCTGTCTGAGCTGTCAGGCTGCCTAAGTGGAGAAAATGGTAATGGCAGAGCAGGCCTGATATCGGTGAAAAGCCTGCCTGTGATATCCCACTGGAGGAACCTGAAAGTCTCAAACTCAGGGCCCCTTTGGGTCGTCATCATGGAGGAGAAGGTGTTTCAACACTGAGATGGTCACTGAAAACTACTCTTCATAGTCTATTCCCGAAAGAGGCTTTGTGCAAGAATTGAGTCCCATGGGTATTGGAATATTGTGTGGTGAGTTGTTGATGGGTTTTGGGGTGATAGAAAAATACCTGAGACCCCAGAGTCGGGTTCCAGAAAAAGATGGCCACTCACTTGACCTCACTGTCTCCCTTAATGCTGGGCCTTGCAGGGGCTTTCTGGGAAGTACTTGAACCACGTACTTGAAGCAAGTCCAAGTAGAAGCAGTGTTCTCACAGGTCGAGTTGGTATCTCACTTGTGCAGATGAGGTTGAGACAGTGTTGCAGAGGTCATCTTTGATGACTGGAAGCCTGGAAACTGTGTCCAGTAATGCTGTTGAGGGGCAATGTGTGCCCACAATGAAAGCAAAGAAAAATCAAGGCTCACCAGAGGAACAAGGTGACATGTGCTGGAGTCCCAGCAACATTCAAATATTTTTGTCAGATGACCATAAAGCCTCCTGCAAAGTGCAAACAACTTCAGCCCGCACAAAGAGACCACTACCCACAAACTGGAATGCAGCCATCCTATCCAAGTCCCTTTTGCTCCCTGAAATCCCTGGCAGCCAAAAGATCTGTGGTGAGAGGGATTCCCATTGAGCAAGAGCCCAATGAAAGACCGTCTCTATAATGAGAAAGGATGTGCAGATTAAGTCAATCAGAGCCTAGATTACAAGGCAAATTTAGACACTGCTACCTGCTTCTCATCCTACAGAAATCTTATAGCCCTCTAATAGAAGCCAGAGAACAAGAGTTTCCTTGTTGGTGGCTGTAATGGGAATTTACACTTTAAAAATTATCACAGCTGCCCAGTCATTACAATGTGGCCCTGTTTAGAAGAAAATAGTCACGCCATGGATTCCCAGGGGGGTCGTCCTCCATGAACTGGGAAATGTTTAGTGTGGGAGATGTGGAGACAGACCCAGGAAACTCTAGGCTGCAAGGAACATGGAAGTCAGAAAAAGAAGAGGCAGGTGTGGAGGCCAGATCCCACCCAGCATCATTCCATCCCACTGCCATTTGCCTCTGAGTATGAAATCCCTCAAATTGGTAGCTTACAATGATGGCCCCAGTTTGCACTCCAAACGTTCCCTGCATGTCTGATTATGCCCACCTGAAAACCGAATCACGGTGTGGACTTTTTGTGCAATTAAAGGAAAGTGGACATGTAGTTGGAAACACCTTCTGTGTCATCTGTTTTCACCTTTTTTGCAGGTGAAGGTGCAAGACACTATCCACCCCTAATGAGATGTATCTTTACGCCATCACACCTTATTGCTGCTCACACTCTGTGTTCCAGAATGAAATCTGAAGATGTTGGAGTAGTGCCCCCTCATGATGTGAAGCACTTGCTCAGCTGGTAAATGAATTCTAGATAAATTCAAGGGGCTTGCAGACAGGACTGCAAGTGTCTCTCCCTCTATTGGATGTAAGACAATGAAACACTGGAAGATGTCTTTTCCTGGGTGTGGTGTGCTCCTCTTCTTTCTAGAAGAGTGGCTTTTTTTGTAAGGGGGAGGTGATTTGATTTGGGCCCCAACAGGTCTTGGCCAGCCTCTAAATGCATTGCAGATTCATGATCCAAAGAAAAGCAAAGAACACGGAGCCCAGCTGCCCAAGCAGAGCCACACAGACAGGCCAACAAAAGGTTGGAAGATTTCCAAAAAAGCGCTGCAGTGCGTTAGCCACATTCCTTTCAGCAGACTCCACATACAGGCATGTGCCCCCCGCCACCCCACACAGACACACAGAGTCAAACACATATGCAGACATACACCTCTTGCAACACTCCCACAGAAACACACAGCCTGGCAGATTCTGAGGCTGCATGTTTATGCAGTAAGTCCCACCTAGGAGGGAGCAACCCCGAGGAACACAGCAGGGCTGTAGCTAGAAATCATAGTGGGGCAAGTTTCAAAAAGACTCACCCCTACAACATCTATGTAGGCCTGAGGCAACTTGCAGATCCTTTTTGATCCTTAGGTACTTTGCTGTTTATTCCTAGGTCTCTGTTTGACATTTCTTCAGCCTGGCTCACATCTGCCCTCTCCTAAGTTTATAAGATTATTCTGTGGATTCCACAAAGAAAACAGGCAGGAATCCATCACCAACACACCTCCACAGAGGTCTCCTTCTCTGCCAAGTTGCAGGAACTTGTTGCTGGGCATCTGTGGCATTCAAGGTGACACTATCCTGAACTCACAACTCAGTCCTGATGCCTTGAGTCTAGCTCACGCGCATTCACGAGGCAGGCACCAACACCTTTCTGTCAGAGCTGTCAGCCTGCCTACGCAGAAGAAAATGATACAGGAAGAGTTGGTCTGGTATCAGGAAAAAATTTGTCTGTGATATCCCACAGCTGGACCCTGAAAGTCTCGAATGTAGGGCCTTTTCAGGTCCCCCTGGGGAAGGAGGCATTTCAAAACTGTGAGCTGCAAACAGCTCTTCTGCCTCCACTCCTGAAAGTGGCTGTGTGCAAGTATCGGTTCCCATGGTGATGGGAATGCAGTCTGGTAAGATTTTCAGGGGTCTTTGGGTGATGGAATCATACCTGAGACTCCAGAGGCGGGTGTCAGAGAAAGATAGCTGGGCCCTCAACCTCACTGCTTTCTTTCATCCTGGACCTCACAGGGGCTCCCAGCAAAAGACAAGAACCATGACAAAGGCAAATCAAAGGTGGAGTAGTGTTCTCATGCCTTGAACTGGCCTCTCACGGGTATAGATGAGGTTGAGACAGTGCCTCAGAGACCATCTGTGGCGATTCCAATCCAGAAAATGGTGTCCAGTAATGCTGTTGAGGGGCAATATTAACCCCCTGTGAAAGAAAATAAAAACCAAGGTTCCCCTGAGAGAAAGAGCTGACTTGTTCTGAAGTCCCAGCAACCTTCAAAGATTCCTGTCAGAGGACCCAAAAGCCTCCTGCAAAGTGCAAACATATTCAGCCCCCACAGTGAGACCACCTCCCACAATCTGGAGAGTAGCCAGCCTATCCAAAATCCCTTTGGCTCCCTGAAATTTCTGGCAGCCAAGAGATCTCTGGCAAGAGGCAGTCCATTCCAGCAGAAGCCCAGTGAAGACCGTCCCCCCTCTACAAACACACACAATGAGAAATAACATGCAGGTAAAGTGAAAGAGAGCCAAGATTACCAGGTAAATCCAGACACAGCTGCCTGCTTCTCATCCTACAAGAATCATGCCACCCTCCAACAAAAGCTGGAAAACAAGTTTCCTTGTTGTCGGTGTAATGGCGTATTAAGGTTTAAAAGTATTGCAGCTGCCTAGTCATTGAAGGGTGATAGTATTTAGAAGGAAACACTCACAAAATAGATTCTTATGTGTGTTGTCCTTTTTGAACTAGGAAACTTTAATGTGGAAGATGTAGAGCCAGAACGTGGAAACCCTAGGCTGATGAGGAACATGGAAGTCAGGGAAAGAAGGGGCAAGGGTGGAGGCCACATCCCACTCAGCAACAATCCATCCCACTCACATTTGGTTCCAGGTATGAAAGCCCTCATATTGGGAGGTTTCCAGCATGGCCCCAGTTTATACTCCAAATGTTCCCTGCACGTTGGAGTACACCCACCTGAACACTGGGCCATGGTGTGGGCTGCTTGTGCAATTGAGGGAATGTAGAGCTGCAATTTGAAGTACCTTCTGTGTCACTTTTCTTCACCTTTTTGGCAGGTAGAAGTGTGGAACTCCATCTATGCCTCACTAGATTGTATCATCACTGCTATCTGACCATTTTGTTTCTCACACTCTGTATCACAATAGAAATCCAAGGGGATGGAAGAGTGACTGTCATGACAAGAAGAACCAGCTCAGCTGAACTAAATTGGAGGTAAATACAAGGAGCTCTGCAGACAGGGCTGCTAGTGTCTCTCCCTGGGTTAGCCAAAGGGCAATGAAACACTGGGAGATGTCTATTCTTGGGTGTGGTGTGCTCTTCCTCTTTCTAGAACAGTGGCTTTTTTTTTTTTTTTTGCAGGGGGCGGTGATTTGGAACCTTGCAGTCTCAGCCAGCTTGCCAATTTACTGCAGATTCATGATTGACAGAAAAGTAAAGAACACGGAGACCCACAGTCCAGGCAAAGAAAGCCACACAGACAAGCCACCAAAAGGTTGGGAGATTCAAAGAAAAAAAAAAGAAAAACGGAAGCACTGCAGTGCATTAGCCACATTCCTTTTTGCAGCCTTCACTTACAGGCATGCATGGGTGCACACACACACACACACACAGCCACACACACCTGCAGACAACCAAAACTCACAACACTCCCACAGAAACAAATGGCCTGCAGCACCTGAGGCTGTGTGGTTCTGCATGAAGCCCCACCTGGGAGAGACCAACTCTGGAGAACACTGGTAGGCTATATTTAGATATCAAACTAGGTCAACTTTCAAAAAGATTCACCCTTATAACATCTAGGCAGGTATGAGATATTCCGCAGATATTTTTGGATCCTTTGGAATTTTGCACTTTATTGCTGGTGCTTTGCTTGATGTTTCCACAGGATAACTCATGGCTGACCTCTCCTAGGATCATGGGACTGTTCTGTGGATGCAACAGAGAAAACAGGTGAGGGTCCAGTGTCGATGCACCTTCACAAAGGTCTCCTTCACTGCCAAACTGCGGGGACTTGTCCTTAGTCAAAGGTGACATTCACTGTGACGCTAGCCACAGCTCACAGTCAGGACTGGTGCTCTGAGACTACTGCGTGCATATTTGTGAGGCAGGCTCCGGCACAAAACTGTCAGAGCTGTCAGACTGCCTAAGCAGAAAAACATGGTACAGACCGAGCCAGCCTAGTATTGGGAAAAAGGCTGCCTGCAGAAACACACTGTGGGACCCTTAAAGGTATTTGAAGTCTGTGAGTTGGTCACTGAAACTGCTCCTTTGACTCCATTCCCAAAAGAGGTGGTGTGCGAGAATCATGTCCCATGAAAATTGGAATATATTCTGCTGTGTTGTTGAGGGTTCCTTGGGTTGTAAAATCATACATGAGACCCCAGAAGCAGGTGTCAGCAAAAGATGGCTGGGCTTTTGACCTCAGTGCTTCCCTTCATTCTAGGCCTCAGAGGAGCTCTCTGGGAGATGCAGGAACAATGACTAAGGCAAGTCCAAGTTGGAGCAGTGTTCTTATACATCAGACTGTCCTCTCATGAGTGTAGATAAGGTTGAGAGAGTGTCTCAGAGGCCGTATGTTAAAATTGCAATCTGAAAAGGGTGTCCAGTAGTTGTGTTGAAAAGCAGTGTTTATTCCCAATGAAAGCAAAGAAAAATCATGGTACCGCTGAGAGAATGAGCTGCCTTGTGCTGAAATCTAAGCAATGTTCAATGATTCCTGTCAGAGGACCCAAAATCCTCCCACAAAGTGAAAACCACCTCAGCCACCACAACAAGAAAATGTCCCACAGCCTGGAGGGCAGCCAGGTTACCCAATGTCCCTTTTGCTGTCTGAAATTTCTGGCAGCTAAATAATCTGTGACTAGAGGCTGTCCCATCCCTCAGAGCCCAATGAAAGAGCCCCTCCACAATGAGAAGGCTGTGCAGATGAAAGAAAACAGAGGCTAGATTACCAGACAAAAGCCAGATGTGGCTGCCTGCTTCTTATCCTACAGGAATCATGCGACCTTCCAATAGAGTGGGGAGAACAGGAGTTTCTTTGTTGGCGGTTGTAACATGAATTTACTGTTTTAAAAGTGTCAAAGCTGCTCAATCATTAAAAATTGATACTGTTTAGAAGGAAACACTCACTCAATGGATTCTCATCAGGGTCATTCTCTGTGATCTGGGAAACTTTTAGTGTGGAAGTCATTGAGTCAGATGCAGGAAACCCGAGACTATGAGGAGCATGGAAGTAAGGAAAAGAAGAGACAGGTGTGAAGGCCACATCCCACCTAGCATCAATCCATTTCACTACCATTTTGCTCCAAGTATGAAAACCCTCAAATAGGGAATTTGTCAGGATGGTCCCAATTTGCACCTAAATGTTT
This sequence comes from Hylobates moloch, assembly GCF_009828535.3. Classification (NCBI taxonomy): domain Eukaryota; kingdom Metazoa; phylum Chordata; class Mammalia; order Primates; family Hylobatidae; genus Hylobates; species Hylobates moloch. The sequence continues at coordinate 3,534,020 of NW_026652300.1, read as the reverse complement.
CTTGCACACTGGAGTACTCCCAGCTGAACACTGGGCCATGGTGCAGACTGCTTGTGAAATTAAAGGAACGTGGGGATGGAGTTGGAAGCACCTTCCATGTCATCTGTTTTTATTTTTTTGCAGGTGGAAGTTGTGGGACCCCATCCACCCCTCACCAGATTGTGTTCTCACCCCAATCTGACCTTATTGCTGCTCACATGTTATGCCCAGGATGAAATGCCAAGAGGATGGAGGAGTGCGCCCTTACAATGTGAAACACCTGCTGTTCTTGGAACCAGATTCGAGGTACATTCAGGGGGCCCTGCTTACAGGAATGCCACTTTCTTTCGGTTGGCTGCAGGACAATGAAATACTTGTCCTTTCCTAAGGACAAGTCCCTGCAGCTTGGTGGAGAAGGAGAACTTTGTGGAGGTTCTCTGTCTGTTATTTATTTATTTATTTATTTATTTATTTATTTATTTATTTATTTATTTATTTATTTTTGGTATTGTGTACACCTCTTCTTTCTAGAAGATTGGGTTTTTTAGTAGGGTGGGTTATTAGCCCACCTCCCACTTAACTGTGGATTCATGATCCACAGAAAAATAAAGAACTCCAAGCCCCAAAACCCAAGCAAAGCAAAACATACAGGCCACCAAAACACAGGGGGATTCAAACAAAAAGAATCACTGAAGTGCGTTAGCCACATTCTTTAAATCAGACTCCACTTACAGGTGCACACACACATACACAAACACAAAATGCCACACACACATGCAGACATCTGACACGCACAACACTTTCACAGAAAAACACAGCCTGGCAGCTTCTGAGGCTTCATGGTTCTGCAGGAAGCCCCACCTTGGAAACAGCAACCCTGAGGAAAACAGCCAGGCTGTACTTGGAAAACAAACTGGGGCAAGTTTCTGAGAGACTCAGTCCAACATCTAGGCAGGCATGAGGAATCCTGCAGATATTTTTTGGATCCCTTGGGATTTCATGCTTTATTTCTGGGGCTTTGCTTGATATTTTCTCAGCATGGCTCGTGTCTCCCCTTTCCTTGGATCATGGGAGCATCTTGTGGATCCCACCAAGAAGACAGGCAAGGGTCCACTGCTGACACAACCCCACAAAGGTCTCCTTCTCCACCAAGCGGCAGGGACTTGTTCTTAGGCAAGAGTGACATTCATTGTGATGCTAGCCAGAGCTCACAATCAGGCCTGGTGCCCTGAGACTAGCACATGAATATTCATGAGGCAGGCTTGGGTACACGAGTGTCAGAGCTGTCAGCCTGTTTAAGCAGCAAAACATGGTACAGGAAGAGCTGGCCTAGTATCAGGAAAAAGGCTGCCTGCAGAATCCCACTGCAGGATCATAAAAATCTCAACCTCAGGGGCACTTTAGGCCATCTCCTTGGTCGGGTCCCACTCGAAGAGGAGGCGTTTCGAGACTCTGAGTTGGTCGCTGGAATTTCGTCTTTTGACTCCATTCTCAAAAAAGGCTTTGAGCAAGAATCAGGTCGCATGGGGATTGGAATATATCCTGCTGTGTTTTTGAGGGTTCTTTGGGTGAAAAAATCATACGTGAGACCCCAAAAGTGGGTGTCAGTGAAAGATGAGCAGGCTCTTTATGTCCTGCCTCCCTTCAGGTATTTATCATTTCAAAAGTATCAAAACTGCCCAATCATCAAAAATTGACACTATTTAGAAGGAAACACTCATGTAATGGATTCTCATGAAGGTCATTCTTCATGAACTGGGAAATGTTTAGTGGAGAAGTCATTGAGTCAGACCCAGGAAGCCCTAGGCTGATGAGGAACATGGAAGTCAGAAAAAGAACAGGCAGGTGTGGGGACCACATCCCAATCAGCTTCAATCCATTTCACTCCCATTGTCTCCAAGTATGACAGCTCTCAAAATGGATATTTGCCATTGTGGCCCCAATTTCCACTCCAAATGTTCCTTGCACATTGGAGTTGCAAATGTCCCATCTCAACATTGAGGCATGGTGCAGACTGCTTGTGCAATTAAGGGAATACAGGAATGGAGGTGGAAGCACGTTCTGTGTCATCTGTCTTTATTATTTTTGTTTTTTGCAGGTGAAGTTGTGAGACCCAATCCACCCCTTACCAGATTGTATTTTCACCCTTATCTGACCTTATTGTTGCTCACACTTTATGTCCCAGGATAAAATGCCAAGATGATGGAGGAGTGCCCCTCACGACATGAATCACCTGCTCAGCTGGAAACTGAATTCAAGGTAAATTCAAGTGGCCCTGTGAAGAGGACTGCTGGTGTCTCTCTCTATGTTGGACACAGGACAATGAAACTCTGTGAAATGTCTGTTTTCTGTGTGTAGTGTGCACCTCTCCTTCTAGAAGAGCAGCTTTTTTTTTTTGCTGAGGAAAGTCATTTGCACACCAGTGCATCTCTGCCCACCTACCAATTCACTGCAGATTTATTATCCACAGAAAAATAAAAAAAAAAAAACACAGTTCTGCAGCCCAAGCACAGCCATGCAGACAGCCCACCAAAAGGTTTAGAGACTCAAAAAATAAAAAAGGACTGAAGTGCATTAGCTACATTCCTTTAAGCAGACTCCACCTATAGGGACACACACACACACACACACACACACAAACACACAATGCCACATACACATGTAGACATCCAACACTAGCAACACTCCCAGATAAACACTCAGCCTGGCAGCTCCTGAGGCTATATGGTTCTGCAAGAAGCCCCACCTGGGAGAGGGCAACCCTGGAGAACACAGGTATGCTCTACATAACTGTCACAGTGGGGCAAGTTTTAAAAAGTGCTGAGAATAATGGGTGCAGCAAAACAACATGGCACATGGATACATATGTAACAAACCTTCACATTGTGCACATGTACCCTAAAACCTAAAGTATAATAATAAAAAAAAAAAAAGAAAAAAAAGTGCTGAGAACAGGCCCCAAGACTGGCCTTAAACAGGCTAGGATAAATTGGCCATAAACAAGATCTCTGCATCACTGTGACATGTTTGTGATGTCTATGACAACCATGCCGAAGGTCGCTGGCTTGCCACAATGAGGGAAAATAATATTTGTCCCACCCAAAGAAGAAAACTGCTCAAGGCATTTCTAAACCACAAACAATGGCATGAGCAGTCTGTGCCTTAAGGACATGTTTCTGCTGCCAGATAACAAGCAAGAGCCCATCCCTTCATTCTTTGTAAAGAATACTTTCACTGGGAACGGTGGCTCACACTTGTAGTCCTAGCACTTTGGGAGGCCAAGGCGGGTGGATCATGACCTCAGGAGATCGAGACCACGGTGAAACCCCATCTCTACTAAAAA
>NW_026652300.1:3509684-3530467 GCF_009828535.3 Hylobates moloch | reverse complement strand
AAAAAAAAAAAAAAAAAAAAAAAAGAATACTTTCAGTTAATCTATGAACTGCAGAAACAATGTTTATCACAGGCTTACTGTCAATAAAAAGATGGATCAAACTTTGTTCCAGGGTCTCAGCTTTTAACACTGTTACTCCCTGATCCCATTTTGCACTCTATTTCTGTGTCTTTTTCTTTATTCCTCTAGCGTTGCTGGGTTTGTGTCTCCAAGACTAAGCTCATCTCACCAAGTGGTGCCCAACGTTGGGCTTGAACCCAGATCCACGGGTCACCAGAGTGATGATTGGAGGACATGGAACTACACTGGAGGACACCGGAGTACTCTTAAGCAATCCCCATGGTGAGTAAGAAGCGTAGCTTGGAAGCACCAGGGTAACAATGGGACAAGGGTCAAGCAGGAAAGTGGCTTATTTGAATCTGCTTCAGCAGCTCCTCAGAAAAGGAGGAGTGAAGGTTAGCACTAGCTGATATATGCAGCTTTTTAGTTCAGTACAGAAATACTACCTCTGGTTTCGAAACTCAGGAACTATGGATGTAGAGGTCTGGGGGATGTCAGGCAGCATGCTGAAAAGACATATAAGGATGGTGCTGAGGATATTCCTATAACTATCTGCTCAATGTAGGCTCTGATTCCTTTCATTTGGGAACCTTTTCACACTGATGATGAGGAGAAAAAAGACAAAGAAGACGTGGAATGTGATAATTTGGCAGAAGAGATAAAAAACAGATCTGTCAACTGCTTAAAGAGACCCAAGAAGGGGAAGCTTGTCCCTGCTCTTCAGCACCACCTGAATGTCTTGAAGATAGAGAAGGGCCAGATCCTTCAGATTTTTCTTTTCCAGAGGTCACTGGGTGAAAAGCAGTCACCGCAGTGACTGAGCAGTGCCTTGAGTGACCACCCCTGGTTCTATTCAGGCAAAAAATCAGCAAGCTAGAAGACATGGGGATTTAGGGGCTTGGCAGTTCCCTGTTAGGATACACCCCCCAGATCAGCAGGGAAATGTTATGACTATATTTCAGCCTTTTCCCTTTACATTACTCAAAGGGTTTAAACAGGCTATCAAGTGATATGAACCAGTTTCTCCTTTCTTCATGGGTCTGTTAAAGAATGTTGCTACTTCCAGTCAGATGATTCCCATTGATTGGGACACTCTTACTAGAGCCTTTCCGACTCCTGCTCAGTTTTTACAGTGTAAGACCTTGTGGGCAGATTAAGTTTCTACTCAAACTTCCCACAATGCACAAGCTCAAGCTCTGATTAATATAATTGCAGACCAACTTTGGGGATGTGGTTGCTGGGTTGCATTAGACACACAAGTGGTCATGAGAGATGATGCAACACAGGAGTGTGCATTAGAGCTTGGGAAAAAATCTCTTCAGATGGAGACCAATACCCTTCTTTTAGTGCTGCTGAGCGGAGGCTGAAAGAACTTCATGCAGATTGGATAGCTCAGTTACACAAGTCTCTTAAAAAGGTGATTGAAGATTCAGCTGCTTAGGATAGCAGAGATAATCTGCATAAAGCTACTTTGTTGGTGCAAGCCATGGCAGGACTGAGAGTAGGTAAAGGAAATGCTCTGTTTCCCGGAGCTTGTTTCAACTGCAGGAAACGTGGGCATATAAAGAGAGAATGTAGAAAATATCAGAGGGTCCAAACACCTTGTTGGAAAAAAGAAAACTGCTGAACCAGGTCTATGCTTGAAGTGTAAAAAACTGTCAGAAAGGAAAGCATTGGGACAATCAGTATTATTCTAAATTTGATAGGGATGGAAACCCAATTTTGGGAAATGCCATGAGGGGCCTGTACCAGGGCCCATTCTAAACCAGGGTATTCCTGGCTCAGGCCACTCCCTCAACCCTGTACAATGATTGTCCCCCACCACAGACTATAGTGCCACAGTAGATTTGTGTTGCCACAAGGCGGTGAGTCTCTTGCCTTGAGAGCAGCCACAAAAAATACCAACAGGATACTGTGGACCTCTCCCAGCAGGGACAGTAGGACTACTCCTGGGAAGAGCTAGTTTCAATTTAAAAGGAATGCAGGTTTATACAAGAGTAATTGATTCAGATTGTAATGGGGAAATTCAAATCATTATATCTACCTCCATTCCTTGGAAGGCAGAACCAGGAGATGGTATAGCACAGCTTCTGAGTTTACTCTATGTAGGACTAAAAAAAAAAGTGAAATTAAATACAAAGGAATTTGGCAGTATAAATAAACAAGACAAAGCCATGTACTGGGTAAATCAAATTACCGATAAACGTCCTACCTGTGAAATATCTAGGCAGGGAAAGACATTTAAAGGTTTGGTAGCTACAGAAGTGGACATTTCAATCATTTCTCTACAGCACTGGCCATCTGTGTGGCCAATTCAACCCACCTAATTTAACATAGTTGGAGTTGGTAAAGCCCCTGAAGTATACAAAAGTAGTTACATTTTGCATTGTGAAGGGCCCCATGGACAACCTGGGAATATTCAACCAATGATAACTTCTGTACTTACAAATGTGTGAGGGAGAGATTTATTACAAAAATGAGGAGCACAAGTTCTAATTCTTGAGCAATTATACAGCCCTTGAAGTCAATGATACATGAAATGGAGTATGTCCCTGGTATGGAACTAGAAAAATATTTGCAAGGTTTGAAGGAACTGCTTCAAGCTGAAAGACAAAGTTCCTTCCAAGGATTAGAATACGATTTATGATGGTGGCCATTGTTAAGGCTTCAGAGCCTATTCCATTAACATGGCTGACAGACTAGCCAATATGAATAGAACAGTGGCCACTGAGTAAATCAAAACTGGAGGCTTTAAAGGAACTAGTCAAAGAACAGCTTCAAAAGAGACATATAGCTCCATTTCTTTCCCATTGGAATTCCTGTTTTCCTAATTTAAAAATTCAGGTAAATGGAGAATGTTAACTGACTAGATGGTCATTAATTCAGTTATACAACCTATGGAGGAATTACAGCCAGGACTGCCTTCTACTGCTATGATCCCACAAAATTGGCCTTTAATAGTCACTGATTTAAAAGACTGTTTTTAACTATTCCCTTAGCTGAGCAGGACTGTGAATGGTTTGCATTTGTGATTCCTGTGGTAAACAACCAGCAGCCTGTTAAGCATTTTCATTGCAAAGTGTTACCACATGGCATGTTGAACAGTCTAACAAATTGCCAGATGTATGTAGGGCAAGCAATTGAACCCACTCATAAAATATTTTCACAGTGTTATGTTATTCATTATATGGATAATTTTTTTGTACGGCCCCCACCCTGGAAATATTACTTCAATATTATGATCACTTCCAAAATTCGATTTCTCTTGCCAGTTTAATTATAGCTCCTGACAAAATTGAGACTACTACTACTTACTGCTACTTGAGGAACTAGGTAAATGACACAATAGTGCCACAACAAGTAACCATACATAGGGATCAATTGAAAATATTGAATGACTTTCAAAAATTACTAGGAGACATTAATTGGATATGGCCTACCTCGGCATTCCTACTTATGCCATGAGTAATCTATTTTCTATCCTTAGAGGAGATCCTAGTCTCACAAGCCCTTGGCAATTAACAAATGAAGCTGACACAGAGCTGCAGCTAATTTAAAAGAAAGTCCGTAAGGCCCAAATAAATAGAATAGATCCAGAAAATATTAGATTTACTAATGTTTTCAACTCATCATTCAACTACTGGTGTTATTGTTCAAGGGCAAGATCTTGTAGAGTGGTTTTTCCTTCCATATACTAATTCCGGACTTTGACTCCTTATTTGGGTCAAATCACTTCTATGATAGGAAATGGGAGAACATGGATTGCTAAATTACATGTATATGATCATGGGAAAATTATTGTCCCTCTCACAAAGGCACAAATACAGCAAGCTTTTATAAATAGTCTTACTTGGAAAACCCACTTAGCTGACTTTGTGCGTATTCCCAATAACCATTTTCCTAAGATGATACTCTTTCAGTTTCAGAAATTAACTAAGAGAGGCCGGGCATGGTGGCTCACGCTTGTAATCCCAGCACTTTGGGAGGCCGAGGTGGGTGGATCACGAGGTCAGGAGATCGAGACCACAGTGAAACCCCGTCTCTACTAAAAATACAAAAAATTAGCCGGGCATGGTGGCGGGCACCTGTAGTCCCAGCTACTCGGAGAAGCTGAGGCAGGAGAATGGCGTGAACCTGGGAGGCAGAGCTTGCAGTGAGCCGAGACTGTGCCACTGCACTCCAGCCTGGGCGACAGAGCGAGACCCCGTCTCAAAAAAAAAAAAAAAAAAAAAAAAGAAATTAACTAATTGGATACTGAAAATGTCTTCAAAGATGGGTCTAGTAATGGTAAAGCCTCTTATTCTGGATTAAAAGGTAAAGTTTTTCAGAAGCCCTATACTTCAGCTCCAAAAGCAGAGCTTGTAGCTGTAATTGAAGTATTGACTGCTTTTAATGTGCCTATTAATGTGATTTCTGATTCGTCACATGTGGGTCATTTTACACAGTTAGTTAAAAATGCTCAGGTACAATTCCACACAAAGGAGCAACTAACAATGTTATTTACCCAATGGCAAACAGCTGTTAGGGGTAAAATGCACTTTTTTTACATCACTCACATTAGGGCTCATATACCTCTTCCAGGACCATTGACTGCAGGGAATCGTATGGCTGATTGCCTAGTTGCTACTGCAACATCTAATGCTATACACTTTTACAGTTTAACTTCTATTAATGCTTCTCATCTCAAGTGCAGATAAAGCATTACCTGGAAAAAAGCAAAAGTTATTATCTAGCGATGCCCAACTTGCCAAATGATGCATTCCTTGTCTTTTATGGGACTCAGTCTTTGAGGATTAGAACCTAATTGTCTTCGGCAAATTAATGTCACACATGTTCCCTCATTTGGGAGGCTAGTTTTGTACATGTATGTGTGGACAAATTTCCTCACTTTGTCTGGGCTACATGCCAATCAAAAGAGTCTTCTGTCCTTGTTAAACATCACCTTTTGCAATGTTTTGTGGTGACGGGCATTCCAGCTTCTATTAAAATAGATAATGACCCAGGCTATACTAGCCAAGCTCTAGCTACATTTTCCTTTGTATGGAATATTAAACACATTACTGATATCCCATATAATTCTCAAGGACAAGCCATAATGAAAAGAATGAATCTCTCCCTAAAACAGCAGTTGCAAAAACAGAAAAGGGGAAACAGTGAATACAGAAATCCACACATGCAACTAATCTAGCATTATTGACTTTATTTTTTTTGAGCCTGCCTAATGGCCAATTGTTATAAGCAGCTGAACAACAGTTGTGGAAGCCAACTGAAAAGGCAGAAGTGGAACAACAGGTTTGGTGAAAAGACCCAATAACAAAAGGTTGGAAAACAGGTAAAATAACATGGGGCAAAGGTTATTCTTGTGTGTTTCGAGGACTGAGTCAACAGCCAATTTGTGTGCCTTTGAGACATCTAAAGCTCTATTGTGAGCCAGATACACAGGAAGAGGTTTTGGGAGGATCCTGAAGACCCACCAATAGCAGCATTGTCCAAGTTGATGCTGAGTAGAACCCCAACTGTCATGAAAAACACCCATTGAATGCAGCCAACTACCTAGGGACAGGTCAAGAAGCTGTTGCAGATGGCAGAAGAAAACCTGAAGAAAGTGAGACAACTAGTCTCAATTACTATTTTAATGATAGCTATGATAGCAGTGATCACCATTGCCATGAGTATTCCTTCAGCAAGGGCTGACACAGAGAACAATTACACTTCTTGGGCATGTTTACCATTTCCATCACTTCTATGGCTTGTAACTTGGCTAGACTCCCCAGTGGAGTTATACACTAATGATAGCCCTTGGATGCCCAGTCCTGCAGATGATAGAGGTCCATCTCACCTATATGAGGAAGGAAGTGTTAAGAATTTTTTTTAGATTTGGACATTCACCTATTTTTCTGGGAAAGGCCACTTTCCTACCCCCTTGCTATCAATCTTGGCTGGCAATAATCACTCTGTGGCACAGTTACACATGCTTTCTGGTCCCAGTATTTACCACAATTAATCTGCTTCTGTAATTGAGGCATACCACTCGCAAAAATCTATTTGTAAACAGGATTGGACTTGGTCAGATAAAATGAATATACTTGTTTGAGAAGTTTGCACTGCAGGACAGGAAGAGGTGCTGTGCAATGATTCCTATGGAATCATTATAGATTGGTCCCCTAAAGGGTGCTTAGCATGAATTACACCTCTCAGTCTGCATTCAATGGCCACACTATGTTCAACTGGTCTGAATAAAATGATCAGATGGTAGAAATGATAAAAGATATTTTAAGAGTTACTATTATCTAGGAATATGGCAGTATAGTGGCACCTCAACCTCAAATGATATGGCCCACTGTAGGAGCTAAACATAAGAATTTGTGGAAACTGTTAATGGCCCTTGATAAGATAAAGATTTGGGAAGGAAAATATACTAGGCCATCACAATATAATCATAATTACATTTTAGAACTTGTTGAAAACAACAAAATTTGGGCACAAAGTGTGTTTGCCCTCCTTTTCCGGTAGTAACGGGTGATCTAAAGTTTGACATCCCTTATTTATATTGTAACTTGCCAAGAATGTAAATTGCTCTCCTGTGTGAACTCCTACTTGTTTAATACTAATCATTCTATTCTAGTAGTGAGAGCTCAAGAAGGAGTATGGTTACCAGTGAAGCTTTCCCATCCTTGGGAAGCCTCTGCCTCTGTACATATTATTGCTAAAATTGTTCAGATAATTATGAGACACTCTTGGCATTTCATTGCTACTTTAATCTCAATTATTATGGATCTGATTGATGTCACAGCTACTGCTGCAGCATCTGGCATTGTGCTACATTCATCAGTGCAGACAACAGATTTTGTAAATAAATGGCAAAATAATTCACCTCTGCTGTGGAAGTCTCAAGCTAAAATAGATCAAAAGATAGTTAATCAAATCAATGATCTCTGACAAACTGTAATGTGGCTGGGAGATTGAGTAGCTAGTATGCAGTATAGAATGCAGTTAACATGGGACTGGATTACTTCTGAGTTTTGTATCACTTCTCACTCTTATAAGTAATCAGAGCATGAATGGGAAATAATAAACAAACATCTAGAAGGAAACTCTACACACTTGTCTTTGGATGTTGTAAAATTAAGAGAAAAAAGATTTAAAGCTTCTCAGGCACACCTGACATTATTGCCAGCAAATGGAGTGTGTGAAGGAGTTGCAGATGAATTGGCAGCCATAAACCATTTGAAATGGATAAAAGCACTTGGGGGTTGTGTGATTTCTATGATGGTTGTGCTATTAATCTATGTTGTTTATCCTTGTGTAGTCTGCAGATGCAGATCCAAACTCCTGGAAGAAGTAGCTTACCATGATGAAGCTGTCTTTGCTTGTATTACCCTGCAAAAACAAAAAGGGGGTCATGCTGGGAAGAGGCCCCAAACCTTGCTATAAACAGGGGGTGAGAACCAGGCCATGGACGAGATCTCTGCAGCACTGGACATGCTCCTGTTGGCTATCACACCAACGCTGGAGGTTGCTGGTTTACCAAAAAGAGAACAAGGAACATCTGACACACCCAGGGTGGAAAACCACTCAAGGCATTCCTAAACCACAATCAATGATGTGTGACATCTGTGCCTTAAGGACATGTTCCTGCTGCAGATAACAAGCCAGAACCTGTCCCTTTATTCTCCATAAGGAATGCTTTTAATTAATCTATAATCTGCAAAAATGATGTTTATGATAGGCTTACTGTCAATAAATAGATGGGTAAAACTTTGCTTGAGGTCCTCAGTTCTGAAGGCTCTTATCCCCCTGATCCCACTTTGCACTCTAATTCTGTGTCTGTTTCTATTCCTCTAGCACTACTGGTTTGGTGCCCCCATGACTGAGCAGGTCTCAGCAAAAAATACTCACTCCTACAATGTCTAGGCAGGCCTTAGGAATCCTGCAGATCCATTTGAATACTTAGAACTTTTGTGGTTTATTTTTGAAGGTTTGCTTGATGTTTCTTCAGGCTGGCTCACGTATGCCCTCTCCTAGGCTCATGAAATTATCCCAAGGATCACACAGAGAATACAGGTGAGAGTCCACTGCTGACACACCTCCACAGAGGTCTTCTTCTCCACCAACCCACAGTGTCTTGTTGCAAGGCAATGGTGACATTCATTGTGATGTTAGCCAAAGCTCACAACAAGGCCTGGGGCCCTGAGACTGGTGCATGCAGATTCGTGATGCAGGCTCACATGCCCAGCTGTCAGAGCTATCAGCCTGCCTAAACAGAGAAAAATAGTACAGGCAGAGTGGGCCTAGTGTTGGGAAAAAACTGCTTGCAAAAACCCACAATGGGACTGTAAAAGTCTTGACTTAGGGCCCCTTCTGGTCATCTGTATGGTCGTGTCCCACTGGAGGATAAGGCATTTCAAGACTGCAAGGTTTTCAATGGAAACTGCTCTTCCTACTCCGTTCCCAAAAAAAAGTGGGTGCAAGAATCACAACCCATGGAGATTGAAATATAGCCTGGTGCCTTGTTGAGGATTTTTTGGATGATGAAAGCATACCTGAGACCTCAGACGTGTGTGTCAGTGAAAGATGGTCAGGCTCTTGACCTCACTGCCTCCTTTCCTTCTGGGCCTTGCAGGAGCCCTCTGGGAAAGACAGGAGCCATGACAAAGGGAAGACCAAGGTGGAGCAGTGTTCTCACACCATGTACTGGCCACTCATGGGTACAGAGGAGGATGACACATTGTCTCAGAAGCCATCTGTGATGATCGCAAGCCTGCAAGTCTGTCCAGTAGTGCTGTTGAGGGGCACTGTGGATTCCTTATGAAAGCAAAGAAAAATCAAGGCTCAGCTGAGAGAACAAGCCACCTTATGCTGGAGTCCAAGCAATGTTCAATGATTCCTGCCAGAGGACACAAAATCCTCCTACAAAGTTCAAACAACTTCAGTCCCCAGGAGATAATGACCCACAACCTGGAGTGCAGCAAGCCTGACCAAAGTCTTTTTTGCTCTCTGAAATTCCTGGCAGCTAAATAATCTGTGGTGAGAGGAAATCTCATCCAGCAACAGCCCAATGAAAGGGCCTCTCCACATAAAGAGGGCCATGTAGATGAAATGAAATAGAGGCTAGATTACCAGGCAAAAGCCAGGCATAGCTGCCTCCTTCTCATCTTACAGGAATCACACAGCCCTCCAATGCAAGTAGGAGAACAAGAGTTTCCTTGTTGGTGGCTGTAACGGGAATTTACAGCTTAAAAATCATCAAAGCTGCCCAGTCATTAAAACGTGATAGCGTTTAGAAGGAAATATTCATGCAATTGATTCTCATGAGGGTCTTTCTCCATAACTGGAAATGTTTAGTGTGGAAGTCATTAAGCCAGCCTCAGGAAACCTTAGGCCAACAAAAAGCATGGAAGTCAGGAAAACAAGAGGCAAGTGTGTAGGCCACATTCCACTCAGCATCAAACAATTCAACTCACATTTGTCTCCAGGTATGAAAAACCTCAAATTGGCAGTTTGCCAGGATGGCCCCAATTTGCACTCCAAATATTCCTTGCACGTTGTAATACTCCCACATGAACACGTGGCCATGGTGTGGACTGCTTATGCAATTAAGGGAATGCAGAGATGCAATTGGAAGTACTTTATGTGTCATGTCTCTTCTTTTTTTTTTTTTGCAGGTGAACTTCCATGATCCCATCCACCTTTAACTAGATTGTATCCTAATCCCTATCTGACCTTATTGCTACTCACACTCTATGACCAAGGATAAAATCCCAAGATGATAGAGGAGTGCTACTTCATGAAGTGAAGCACTTGCTCAGCTGTAAACTGAATTGAGGTAAATTCAAGGGGCCTTAAGGACAGGACTGCTAGTGTCTCTCCTCAGGTTGGCTGCAGGACAATGAAACACAGGGAGATTGCATTTTGGTGTGGTGTGCCTCTCTTCTTTCTAGAAGAGTGGCTTTATTTTTGCAGGGGAAGGTGACTTGGACACCAGTGTGTCTTGGCATGCCACCCAATTTATTGTGGAATCATGATCCTCAGAAAAATAAAAAACATGGGGCTGGACAGCCCAAGCATAGCCACACAGGCCACCAAAATGATGAAAGACTCAAAAATAAGGAAGCGCTGAAGTGTGGTAGCCACATTCCTTTAAGCCAACTCCACTTAGATGTGCACGCACACACACATGTACACACACACACTCTCACAATGCCACACACACAGGCTGACATCCAACACTTGCAACACTCCCAGAGAGACACACAGCCTGGCAGCTCCTGAGGCTGTGTGGTTCTGCTGGAGGCCTGAGCTGGGAGAGAACAATCCTGGGGAACACAGGTGGGCTGTACCTGGAAATCACAGTGGGGCCAGTTTCACAAAGTTTCACCCCTGCAAGATCTAGACAGAGTTGAGGAATCCTGCAGATCTTTTTGGATCCTTAGATATTTCAGGGTTTGTTCCTGGGGCTCTGCTTGATGTTTCTTCAGGCTGGCTCACATTTGCCATCTTCTAGGATCATGGGACTATCCCGTGGATCCCACAGAAAAGACAGGTGAGAGTCCATTGTTGACACACCTTCATGGATGTTTCTTTATCTGCCAAGGCAGATAATTGTCACTAGACAAGAGTGGCTTCATTGTGAAGCTAGCCAGAGCTCATAATCAGTCCTGATTTCCTGAAACTAGCACATTCACATTTGTAAGATATGCTCGGCCACCCAGCTGTCAGAGCTCGCAGCCTTCCTAAACAGAGGAAAATTTTACAGGAAAAGCCAACCTGGTATTGGGAACCATGCTGCCTGTGAAAACCCACTGCAGAACACCAAAATTCTCGACCTTAGGGCTTCTTCAGGCTGTGTCTGTCATTGCATCTTGCTGGAGAAGGAGGCGTTTTGAGGCTGAGTTGGTAGCTGGGAAACTGCTCTTCTGACTTTATTCTCGAAAGACATTGTGTGCAAGAACCGGATTTATGGGGATTGGAAAATAGACTCTTGGGTTGTTGAGGGTTCTTTAGGTGTTAGCAGCATACTTGAGACCCCAGAGGTGGATGTCAGTGAAAGATGGCCGGGCTCTTGACCTCACTTCCTCCCTTCATCCTGGGCCTTGCAGGGCTCTCTGGGAAAGTCAGGAATCATGACAAAAACAAGTTCAAGTGGAGCAGTGTTCTCACACCTTGGACTGGTCACTCACGAGCATAGATGAGGTTGAGACAGTAGTAAGACCAGCTCATTCATGGAAACCCCATCACAGCAGTGCAACAGGAATGAAGACAAAGACAGGAATACAGTGGAAAGTGGTATCAGTGGGCTAACAGCCTTCAGGGTTCAGAGACTCAAACAGAGTTTGACACGCATATTTATTGACAGCAAGCCAGTGATGAGCATCGTTTCTACAGATTATAGATTGGCTAAAAGCAGTCCATATGGGAAACAAGGCATTCTTAGTGAGGGGCAGAGAAACAGGCTTTTAAGGTACAAATCACTCACGCCATTGTATGTGGTTTAGGAATGCCTTGAACTGTTTTACTCCCTGTGTCCGCCAGGTTTTCTTTGCTCTCATTGTGGTAAATGAGCAATCTCCAGCATAAGTGTCAGAGCAATCAGGAGCATATCACATTGCTGCAGATATCCTGTTTATGGCTAGTTTCCTTAAGGCCCATTTATGACAAGATTAGGGACTGCTCCAAGCAGACAGCGTCTCAGAGGCCATCTGTAGTGACGGCAAGCCTGAAAAGGGTATCCAGTACTGCTGTTGAGGAGCACTGTGGCTTCCCCATGAATACAAAGAAAAAGCATTGCTCACCTGAGAGAATGAGTTGCCTTGTGCTGGAGTCCAAGCAGTGTTCAATGATTCCTGTCAGAGGGCCCAGAAGACTCCTGCAAATTGGAAAACACCTCAGCCCCAACAATGAGACAGTGACCCACAACCTGGAGTGCAGCCAACCTACTGAAAGTCCCTTTTGCTCTCTGAAATCCCTGGCAGTTAAACAATCTGTGGTGAGAGGCAGTCCCATCCAACAACCACCCAATAAATAGCCCCTCTACAATGAGAAGGCTGTGCAGATGAAATGAAATAGAGGCTAGATTACCAGGCAAAATCCAGGCATGGGTGTCTGATTCTCATCCTACAGGAATCATGCAGCCCTCTGATAGAGGTGATACATCAAGAGTTTCCTTGTTGGCAGCTGTAGCGAGAATTTATGGTTTTAAAAGCATCAAAATAGCCCAGTCATTAAAACGTGACAGTGTTAAGAAGAAAACACTCATTCAATGGATACACATGAGGGTCTTTGTCCATCAACTGGGAAACATTTAATGTGGAAGTCATTGAATCGGACCCAGGAAACCCTAGGCCAATGAGGAACATTGAAATAAGAAAAAGAAGAGGCAAGTCTGAAGGCTACATTCAACCCAGCGTCAATCCATTTGACTTTCATTTGGCTCTGGGTATGAAAACACTCAAATAGGAGTTTGACAGGATGGCTTCAATTTGCACTCCAAATATTTTTTTTCACCTTGGAGTACTCCCACCTGAACACCACGCCATGATCTGGACTTCTTTTGCAATTAAGGGAATTAGAGGATGGAGTTGGAAGCACCTTCTCTCTCATCTGTCTTCAGTTTATTGTAGGTGAAGTTGTGGGACCGTATCCACCCATCACCAGATTGTATCCTTACACATATCTGACCTTATGGCTGCTCACACTCTATGTCCCAGGATAAAATGCCAAGACCATGGAGGAGTGCCCCCTCATGATATGAAGCACCTGCTCAGCTGGGAACTGAATTTGAGGTAAATTCAAAAGGCCTTGTTGACAGGACTCCTAATGTCTCTCCCTGGGATGGGTGCAGGACAATGAAATATTGGGAGATGTCTTGTTTTTGGTGCAGTGTGCTCCTTTTCTTTCTAGAGGAGTGGCTTTTTTTGTAGGAAAAGGTGATTTGGATGCTGGCAGGTCTCAGCCCAACTTTTAATTCACTGCAGATTCCTGATCCTCAGAAAAATAAAGAACACGGATCTCCACAGCCCAAGCAGAGCCACACAGACAGGCCACCAAAAGGTTGGGAGACTCAAAATAAGAAGTGCTGATATGTGTTAGCCACATTCCTTTAAGTAGACTCCACTTGCACACACACACACGTGTGCACACACACACAATGCCAAACACACACGCAGACATATGACACTTGGAACACTCCCACAGAAGCACAGAGCTCAGCAGCTTTTAAGACTGTGTGTTTCTGCAGGAAGCCCAACCTGGGAGAGAGCAACCCAGGGGAACATAGATGACCATACCTAGAAATTACAGAGGGGCTAGTTTTAAAAAGACTCTCCTCTAAAATGTCTAGGCAGGCCTGAGACATCCTGCAGATCCTTTTGGAGTTTCAGTGATGTGCAGTTTATTCATGAAGCTCTGCTTGACTTTTTTTTTTTTCAGTCTGGCTCGCATCTGCCTTCTCCTATGATCATGGAACTATACTGTGGATCCCACAGAGAAGACAGGTGACAGTCCGCAGCCTACTTCCCTCCACAGAGGTCCCCTTCTCCACCAGGCCTCAGTGACTTGTCGATAGTCAATTTTGACATTCATTGTGATGCTAGCCAGAGCTCACAGCTCAGGCCTGGTGACCAGGGACTAGTGCATGCACATTTGTGAGGCAGGTTTGGGTGCCTGCTTGCCAGAGTTTTCAGCCTGCCTAAGGAGAAAAAAGGTGTTACAGGCAGAGCCAGCCTGGCATCGGGAAAAATGCTGCCTGCCTTAACCCACTGAAGGGCCTTAAGATTCTTGACCTCAGAGCCACTTCAGGCCATCTCCATTATCAAATTCCACTGGAAAAGAGGGTGTTTGGAGACTGTAAGGAGGTCGTTGAAATCTGCTCTAAAGGCTGAATTCCCAAAAGAGGCTGCATGCAAGAGTCGGGTTGCAAAGGGGTTGGAATATAGTCTGGTGACTTGTTGAGGGGTCCTTGTGTGATTGAATTGTACCTGAGACACCAGAGGCAGGTGTCAGGAAAGAAGGCCGAGTCCTTGATCTCACTGTCTCCCTTCATTCTAGAAGTCGCAGGAGCTCTCTGGGAAAGGCAGGAACAACAGAAGAAAAAAGTGCAAGTTGGAGCATGTTTCTCACCTCATCGAACTTGCCATGCAAGATTGAAGATGTGATTAAGACAATTTATCATAGGCTGTCTGAAAAGGGTGTCTGGTAGTGATATTTAGCAGCACTGTGGACCCACCATGGAAGCAAAGAAAATTCAAGGTTTGCCTGAGAGAATGAGATGACATGTCATGAAGTGCAATCAATATTCAAAGATTCCTGTCAGAGGAATAAAAAGCCTCCTGCAAAGTGCAATCAAATTCAGGTCCAACAAAGAGACAATGGCCCACAACCTGGTGTGTGAGCAGCCTACCCAAAGTCCCTTTTACTCTCTGAAATCCCTGGCATCCAAAAGATCTGTAATGAGAGGCAGTCCTATCCAGCAAGAGCCCAATGAAATAAACCCTCTACAATGAGGAAGGATGTGCAGATCAAATGAAACAGAGACAAAATCTCCAGGCAAAAGCCAGACACAGTTGCCTGCTTCTCATCATACAGGAATCGTGCAGCCCTCCAATAGAAGTGGGAGAATAATAGTTTCCTTATTGGTGGCTGTAACGTGAATTTATGGTTTTAAAAGTACCACCGCTACCCAGACATTGATATGTGACAATGCTTAGGAGAAAACACTCACATAATGGATTCTCATGAGGGTGGTCCTCTGTAAAGTGGGAAAAGTTTAGTGCGGAAGAAGTTGAGCCAGAGTCAGGAAACCCTAAGCAGATAAGGAACATGGTAGAAAGGAAAATAAGGATCAAGTGTGGAAGCCACATCCCATCCAGCATCAATCTATTCCACTTCCATTTGGCTCCAGGTATAAAGCCCTGAAATGGGGAGTTTGCCAGCATTGTCCCAGTTTGCACTGCAGGTGTTCCCTGTACATTTGATTACGTCCGTCTGAACAACTGGACATGGTGTGGACTTCTTGTGTAATTAAGGAAATATGCGGATGCATTTGGAAGCAACTTCTGAGTCATCTGTCTTCACCATTTTTGAGGGTCAAGGTGCAAGACCCCAACCACCCTTCACCAGATTGTATCTTCACCCCATCTGACCTTATTGCTCAAATTCTCTGTCTTAAAATAAGATCCCAAGATTATGGATGAGTGACCCCTAGGACATAAAACACCTGCTTGGCTGGGAAGCAAATTTGAAGTAAATTCAAGGGGACCTGCAGACACCATTGCTAGTGCCTCTTCGTGAGTTGGCCACAGGACAATGAAACGACGGAAGATGTCTGTTCTGGGCTGTCATGTTCTCCTCTACTTTCTAGAAGAATGGCTTTTTTTTTTTAAGAGAGATACTTTGGACCCCAGCACATCTCAACCACCCTCCTAATATACTGCAGATTCATGATCCAAAGAAAAATAAAGAACACAAAGCCCCACAGCCCAAACAGATCCACAGACAGCCCACCAAAATGTTGGCAGATTCAATAAAAAGAAGCACTGTAGTGCAGTAGCCACATTCTTTTAGGCAGACTCCACTTACAGGCACACACACAGATACATACACACACACATAAACACAGATACCAAAATTCACAACATTCCCACAGAAACACACAGCCCCGCAGCTCCTGAGGCTGCATAGTTATGCAGGAAGCCCCATCTAGGAGAGGGCAACCCCAGGGAACTCAGGAGGTCCATACCTAGAAATCACAGTGGAGCATGTTTCCAAAAGACTCGCCTCTACAATGTCAAGGTAGGCCTGAGACATCCTGTAGATCGTTTTGAAATTTTAGAGATTTTGTGTTTTTATTCCTGGTGCTCTGCTTGACATTTATTCAGGCTGGCTCATGTCTGGCCTCTCCTAGGATTATGGTACTATCCCGTGTACCTCACAGATAAGTCAAGAAAGAGTCACCACCAAAGCACCTCCACAGAGGTCTTCTTCTCTGCCAAGATGCAGTGATTTGTTGCTTGGCAACAGTGACATTATTGTGATGGTATCCAGAAGTCACATCTCAGGCCTGGTGCCCTGAGATGAGAGTATGCAAAATCGTGAGGCAGTCTCAGGGGACAGGATGTCAGAGCTGTCAGCCTGCGTAATCAGAGGAAAATGGTATAGGCAGAGTTGGCCTGGTATAGAGAAAAAGACTGCCTGTGATAATCCACTGAGTGACTCTATATGTCTCAACCCTAGGGTCTCTTCGAGCCATCTTCATGTTCAGGTCCCCCTTGAGGAGGAGGCATTTTGAGACTGTGAGGTGGTTGCTGGAAACTGCTCTTCTGACTCCGTTCTCAACAGAGACTGTGGGAATGAATCAGGTCCCATGGGGATTGTAATATTTTCTGGTAAATTGTTGAGGGGTCTTTGGGTGATGGCATCACACCTGAGACCCCAAAGGTGGGTGTCAGTGAAAGATGGCTGAGCCCTTGACCTAACTGTATTTCTTCATCCTAGGCCTCCCAGGGGCTCTCTGGAAAAGGCAGAAATCACAACAAAGGCAAGTCAAATTTGGATCACTGTTCTCATACCTTGAACCAGCCTCTCATGTGTGCAAATAAGGTTGAGACATTATGCAATGTGCAAACCACCTCAGCATGCACAAGAAGACAACAACCCACAACCTTGAGTGCAGCCAGCCTATGCAAAGTCCCTTTTGCTCCCTGAAATTTCTGGCACCATATGATCTGTGTCAAGAGGCAGTCTCATCCAGCAATAGCTTAATGGAAGACCCACTCCATAATGAAAAAAGACGTGTAGATTCAATGAAAGAGCCTAGATTCCCAGTCAAAAGCCAGACACATGTGCCTGCTTCTCATCCTACAGGAATTATGCAAGACTGTAATGGAATTGGGAGAACAAGAGTTTCCTTTTTGGAGGCTGTAATGGGAAGTTACAGTTTTAAAAGTATCACAGCTGCCTAGTCATTAAAATGTGACCGTGTTTAGAAGGAAAGTCTCACGCAATGCATTCCCATGAGAGTCGTCCTCTGCAAACTAGCAAATGCTTAGTGTGGAAGACATTGACCCAGACCCATGAAGCCTTAGGCCAATGAGAAACATGGAATTCAGGAAAAGAAGAGGCAAGTGTGGAGGCCATATCCTATCCGGCATCAATCCATCCCACTCACACTGAGCTCCAGTTATGGAAGCCCTCAAATATGGAATTTGCCAACTTGGCTCCAGTTTGCCCTCCAAATATTTTCCACACTTTGGAGAACTTCCCCAAGAACACCAGGCCATGTTGTAGACTGCCATTGTAATTCAGAGAATGCAAGGGTACTGTTCAAATTGCCTTCCGTGTCATCGATCTTCAACTTTTTGTAGGTGAAAGTGCAGGACCCCATCCACTTTTCCCCAGATTGTATCCTCACCCCTACCTGACCTTATTGCTGCTCTCACTCTGTCCCAGAATGAAATCCCAAGACTATCTAGGAGTGCCTTCTCATGACTTGAAGCACCTGCTTGGTTGGAAAACAAATACGAGGTAAATTCAAGGAGTGCTGTGGACAGGACTACCAGTGTGGACAAGACACAAGGGAAATGTGTTTCTGGTTGTGGCATCTTTTCTCCTTTTTTTTTTTTTTGAAGTGGGAGGTGATTTGACACCAAGTTAGTCTTAGCTAGTCCCCCAAATTCACTGCGGATTCATGATCCACAGGAAAACAAATAACACAGAGCCTGGCATCCTAAGTAGAGCTACACAGACAGGCCACCACAAGGTTGGGAGACTCAAAAAAAGAAGCACTGAAGTGTGTTAGCCACATTCCTTTAAGCAGACTCCACTTACAGGCATACAAGCACACAGAGACAAACAAAAAAGCCACACACACATGCAGACATACAACACTCGCAAGACTCCCAAGGAAACACACAGCCCAGCAGCTTCTGAGGCTGCATAGTTCTGTAGGAAGCCTAACCTTGGAGAAAGTCACGCCAGCAAACAGAGGCACACTGTATCTACAAATCATAGTGAGACAAGTTTCAAAAGACTCACCTCTTTCTTGTCTAGGCAAGACTCAGACATCCTGCAGATCCTTTTTGATCCTTAGGGATTTCACCGTTTATTCTTGGGGCTCTGCTAGATGTTTCTTCAGGCTGGCTCGCATATGCCCTTTCTTAGGACCATCAGGCTATCCCATGGCTCCAAAAGAGAAGACAGGCATGAGTCCACAGTTGATGCATGTTCATGGAGGTCTCTTTCTCCACAAATCCATAGGGACTTGTCAGTAGGCAACGTTGGCATTCATTGTGATGCTAGTCAAAGCACACAGCTTAGACCTGGTGCCCTGATACTAGCTCATGCTCATTCATGAGGCAGGCTCAGGCACTCAGCTGTCAGAGCTGTCAGCTTGCTGAAGCAGCCTGCAGTTAGAAGTGGGAGAACAATAGTTTCCTTGTTGGCATCTGTAACCTGAATTTACATTTTTAAAAGTATCAAAGCTGCCCAGTCATTAAAACATGACAATCATCAGAAGGGAACACTCATGCAATAAATTCCAATGAGGGTTGCCCTCCATGAACTAGGAAACTTTTAGTGTGGAAGATCTTGAGCCAAACAAAGGAAACCCTAGGCCAATGAGGAACATGGATGTCAGGAAAAGAAGAGGCAAGTGAGGAGGCCACATCACACCCAGCATCAACCTATCTCCCTCCCATTTGTCTTCGGATATGAAAGCCCTCAAATAGGTAGTTTGCCAGGCTGGCCCCAGTTTACACTCCAAATATTTCCTGCACATTAAAGTACTCTTACCTGAACACTGGGCCATGGTGTGGATGGCTTGTGTCTCCTAATCTGCCAAGCCACAGCGACTTCTCAGTAGGCAATGGCAGCAATCACTGTGTTGGTAGCCAGAGCTCACAGCTCAGGCCTGGTACCCTGAGACTAACACATGCATATTCACGAGGCAACTTTGGGCACACAATGTCAGTTTGTCAGTCTGCCTAAGCAAAAGGAAATGGTACAGGCAGATCCAGCATGATATCAGGAAAAAGGCTGCCTATGATAACCCACTGCAGGACCCTAAAATTCTTGACCTTAGGTCCCCTTCGTGTCGTCTCCGTAGTCAGGTTCCACTGGAAAAACAGAGGTTTAAGAGTGTGAGGTGATCGCTGGAAACTGCTCTTCTGACACCATTCCTGAAAGAGGCTACAATAATCTGGTCCCATTGGGATTGGAATGCAGTCCTTGAAGTTGTGGAAAAGTCTTCATGTGATAGAATCATAAGTGAGACCCCAGAGGCTGGTGTCAGTAAAATATTCCCAGGCCCTTGAACTCACTGCCTCCTTTTACCCTGTGCCCTTCAGTGGCCCTCTGGGAAAGTCAAGAACTACAACAAAGGCAAGTCCAAGGTGGAGCAGTGTTCTCACAACTCACTCTGGCCACTCACAGGGGCAGATCATGTTGAGACATTGTCTCAGAGGCCATCTGTGGTGATTGCAAGAATAAAATGGGTGTGCAGTAGGGCTACTGAGGGGCAGTGTGGACCACCCATAAAAGCAAAGAAAAATCAAGGCATGCTTGAGAGAATGAGCTGACTTCTGCTGGAATCCAAGCAATGTACAAAGGTTCCTGTCAGTAGACCCAAAAGCTACCTGCAAAGTGCAAACATCCTCAACACCCAAACTGAGACCATGATGCAACTCCTGGGGTGCACCCAGGCTAACTGAAGTCCTTTTTGCTCCCTGAAATCCCTGGCAGCCAAAGGGTCCGTGCGGTGAGGCAGTCCCATCCACAACAGCTCAATTCAAAGCCCCCTCCACAATGAGAAAGGACATGCAGATGCAAGGAAACAAAGCCTAGATTACCAGGCAAAAGCCAGACATAGCTGGCTGCTTCTCTTCTTGTGGGAATCATGCAGCCCTTGGATAGAGGTAGGAGAACAAGAGTTAACTTGCTGGAGGCAACAGGAATTTACAGTTTTAAAAGTACCACAGCTGCCCAGTCATTAAAACGTGACAGTGTTTAGAAAGAAACACTAATGAAATGGATTCCCATGAGGGTCATCCTCTGTAAACTGAGCAATGCTTAGTGTGGAAGACATTGAGTCAAACCCAGGAAAACCTAGGCCGATGAGAAACATGGAAGTCAGGAAAAGAAGAGACAAGTGTGGAGGCCATATCCCACACCACATCAATGCACTCCACTTTCATTTTGATCTGGGTATGAAAGCCCTCAAATTGGGAGTTTGCCAGGATGTCCCAGTTTGCAATCCAAATGTTCCCTGCAGGTTAAAGTACTCCCATCTGAACACTGGACCATAGTGTGGACTGCTTGTGTCATAACGGGAATGCGGGAATGCAGTTGGAAGTGTCTTCTGTATCATCCATTTTCATCCTTTTTCCAGGTGAAGGTCTGGCACCCCTCCACCTCTCTCCAGATTGTATTCTCACCCCCATCTGACCTTATTATGGTTCACACTCTGTAACCCAGAATTGGATCCGAAAATGAAGGACAGCACCCTCATGACTTGAAGCACCTGGTTAACTGGGAACCAAATTTGAGTTAAATTCAAGAGGCCCTGTGGGCAGGACTGCTAGTGCCTCTCCCGGGGTTTGCCACAGGAGAATGAAACACTGGGCAATGGGGTGATGCCTGTCTTTTTGGTGTGGTGTGCTCCTCTTCTTTCTAGAAGAGTGGCTTTTTGTTTTCTTTTTCTTTTTTCTCTTTTTTTTTTTTTTTTTTTTTTT
>NW_026652300.1:3498238-3509584 GCF_009828535.3 Hylobates moloch | reverse complement strand
TTTTTTTTTTTTTTTTTTTTTGCAGCAGGAGGTGTTTTGGACAACAGCTGTTCTCAATGTGTATCCCAATTCACTAAGAATGCATGATCCACAGAAAAATAAAGAAAACAAAGACCTGCAGCCCAAGGAGAGACACACAGACAGGCCACAAAAAGGTTGGAAGACTCAAAAACAGAAGCATTGCAGTGCGTTAGCCACATTATTTTATGCAGATTCCATTTAAAGCCACACACTCACACACACACTCAGACATCCAACACTTGCAACACTCCCACAGAAACACACAGCATGGCAGCTTCTGAGGCTGCGGCGTTCTGCAGAAAGGCCCACCTGAAAGTGAACAACCACGTGGAACACAGGCAGGCTGTACCTAGAAATCATAGTGGGGCAAGTTTCAAAAAGACTAACCCATACAATGTCTAGACAGGCCTGTGGCTTCCTGCAGATCTTTTGGATCTGTAGGGATGCACAGTTTATTCCTGGAGCTCTGCTTCACATTTCTTGAGGCTGGCTCATGTCTGCCCTCTCCTAAGATTATTGGACTATCACGTGGATCCCACAGATAAGACAGGTGAGAGTCCACCACCAATGCACCTCCAGGGAGGTCTCTTTCTCTGCCAAGCTGCAAGGACTTGTCGCTTGGCAACAGTCACAGTCATTTTAAAGCTAGCCAGAGCTCACAGCTCAGGGCTGGTGCTCTGAGACTAGTAGGTGTGCACTCGTGAGTCAGTCTTGACCTTAGGGCCCATTCAGGCCAGCTTAGTGGCCGGGTCCCGATGGAGGAGGAGGGGTTTCGAGACTGTAAGATGGTCACTGGAAAATACTCTTCTGACTCTATTCGCAAAAGAGGCTGTGTGCAAAAATTGGGCTCATGGGGGCTGGAATGCAGTCTGGTGAGGTTTGGAGGGGTCTTTGGTTGACAGAATCATACCTGAGATTCCAGAGGTGGATGTCCTTGAAAGATGGTCGATCTCTTTACCTAACTGCATGTATTGAGTTTGAGCCTGCTAGGGGGTCTCAGGGTAAGGCAGGAACCACCACAAAGTGGAGGAGTATTCCCTAAAATCTATGGCAGCCAAGGATCTGTAATGAGAGGAAGTCCAATCCAGCAGTAGCTCAATGAATACCCTTCCACAATGAGAAAGACAAGCAGATACAATGAATGAGAGTCTAGATTACCTGATCAAAGCCAGACTCTGCTGCCTGCTTCTGATCCTATAGGAAGCATGCAGCCATCTGATAGAAGTGGAAGAACAAGAGTTCTTTTGTTGGCAATGGTATTGGGAATTTATGGTTTTAAATGGATCACAGCTGCCCAGTAATTAAAACGTGAGAATGTTTGGAAGGAAACACTCATGCAATGGATTCCCATGAGGGTCTTCTTTCATGAACTGGGAAATGCTTAGTATGGAAGACCTGGAGACAGACCCAGAAAACTGTAAGCTGATGAGGACAATAGAAGTCAGGAAAAGAAGAGGCAAGTGTGCAGGCCACATCCCACCCAGCAAGAATACATCCCACACCCGTTTGGCTCATGGAAAGCCCTCACATTGGGAGTTTGCCAGGATCACCCCAGATTGCACTCCAAATATTCCCTATATGTTGTAGTACTTCTACCTGAACACCAAGCCATGGTGTGGACTGCTTTTCCATTAATAGAATGAGGGGATGCAGTTGAAACCACCTTTTGTGTCATCTGTCTTCATCCTTTTTGCAGGGGATTTTGCGGGACCCCATCCACTCTTCACCAGATTGTATTTTCACACGTGACCTTTTTGCTGCTCACTATCTCTATCCAGTGTGAAATCTTTAGACAATGGAGGAGTGCCCCCACAAGATGTGAAGCACCTAGTCCACTGGGAATTGAATTCAAGGAAAATTCAAGGGGCCCTGTGGACAGGACTGCTAATGCCTCTTTTTGGGTTGGCCTCAGGGCAATGAAATCCTGGGAGATGTCTCTTCTTGTGTGTAGTGTGCCCCACTTCTTTCTAGAAAACTGGCTTTTTTGTGGGAGTAGGTGATTTGGACCCAGCTCTCAGCCAGCCACCCAATCCACTGTGAATTCATGATCCACAGAGAAATAAAGAACATACAGCCCCACAGCCCAAGCAGAGCCACAGAGACAAGTTACCAAAGGATTGGGAGACTAAATAAAGTGAAATGCTGCAGAGTGTTAGCTACATTCCTTTAAGCAGAACCCACTTAAAGGCAAACACAGACACACACACACACACACACAGAGCCACACATAGACCCAGACATGCAACACTTAAAACACTTTCACAGAAACACACAGCATGGTAGCTTCTGAGCTTCCGAGCTGCACGAAGCCCACCCTGGGAGAGAGCAAGTCCAGGGAACAAAGGTGTGCTCTACCTAAAATTCACAGTTGAGCAAGTTTCACAAACACCAACCACTACAACATCTAGGCAGGCCTGAAGAATCTTGAAAATCCTTTTGAATCCATAGAGACTTTGTGGTTTATTTCTGGTGCTCTCCTTGAAGTTTCACCAGGCTGGTTCACACCTGCCCTCTCCTAGGATCATGAGACAATCCCATCAATCCCACAGAGAAGACAGGCTAGGGTCCACCGCCGATGCACAACCACGGAGGTCTCCTTCTCCACCAAGCCACGGGGACTTGTGGCTAGGCAACAGCGGCATTCACTGGGATGCTAGCCAGAGGTCATAGCTCTGGCCTGGTGCCCTGAGACTAATGCATGTGCATTCACAGGCTCAGGCACCTGATTGTCAAAGCTGTCAGGCTGTCTAAGCAGAGAAGAATGGTACAGTCAGAGCCGGCTTGGTATTGAGAAAAAAGCTGCTTCTAAAAACCCACTGCGGGACCCTAAAAGTCTTGACCTCAGGGCCCCTTCTAGCTATCTTCATTGGGTCCTGCTGGAGGAGGAGGCATTTAGAAACTGTGAGGTGGTCTCTGGAAATGGCTCTTGGCTGAATCCATTCCCAAACGGGACTGTGTGCAAGAATTGGGTCCCAGAGCAATTGGAATATAGTCTGTTGTGTTGTTGAGGGTTCTTTGGGTGATAGAATCAAATCTGTGACCACAGAGGTGAGTGTCAGCAAGAGATGGCCAGACTCTTGACTTCGCTGAGTCCACTCCTCCTGGACCTCCCTGGGTCTCACTGAGAAAGGCAGGAATCTCAATAAAGGCAAGTCAAGGTGGAGCAGTGTTCTCACATCATGGACTGGCCTCTCAAGGTTGCAGATGAGGTTGAGACAGTGTCTGAAAAACCATCTGTGTTGATGGCAAGCCTGAAAAGGGTGCCATTGAGGGGCACTGTGGATTTTCCATGAAAGCAAAGAAAAATCAAAACTCATCTAAGAGAACTCTTTGCCTTATTCAGGAGTCACAGTTCAATGTTTAATGATTCCTATCAGAGAACCCGAAAGCCTGCAAATTGAAAACAACCTCAGCCCCCAAAATGAGACACAACCCACAACCTGGAGTGCAGCCAGCCTACCCAAATTCCCTTTTGCTCTGTGAAATCCCTGGCAGCTAAATAATCTGTGGCAAGAGGCAGTCCCATGCAGCAAAAGCCCAATCAAAGTATCAAAGTGCCTCTCCACAATAAGAAGGCCATGCAGATGAAAGAAAACAAAGGCTAGATTACCAGGCAAAAGCCACACGTGGGTGCCTGCTTCTCATCCTACAAGAATCATGCAGAGCTCCAATAGAAGTGGGAGAAAAAGAGTTTCCTTGTTGGTGGCTGTAACAGGAATTTACAGTTTTTAAATTGTCAAAGCTGCCCAGTCATTAAAACCCGACAATGTTTAGAAGTAAACACTCACACAATGGATTCCCATGAGGGTAGTTCTGCATGAACTGAAAAACATTTACTTTGGAAATCATTGAGCCAGACTCAGGAAACCCTAGGCTGACAAGGAACATTCATCCCACCCAGCATCAATCCAAACCTCTCTCATTTGGCTCTGAGTATGAAAGCCCTCAAATTCGGAGTTTGCCAGGATTGCCCTAATTTGCCTCCAAATTTTCCTTGCACATTGGAATACTTTCACTTGAACCCCAGGCCATGATGTAGGCTGTTTGTGCAAATAGGAAATGCAGGAATGGAGTTGGAAGCACCTTCAGACGGTCATCTGTCTTCATTTTTTTGCAGGTGAGGTTGTGGACCCCATCTAGACTTCACCAGATTGTGTCTTCATGTCTATCTGACCTTATTGCTGTTCACATTCTATGTCCCAGGGTGAAATCCCAAGATGAAAGAAGAGTGCTGCCTCATGACGTGAAGCACCTGCTCAGCTGGGAACCAAATTTAAGGTAAATTTAAAGGGCCTTGCGTATAGAACTGCTAATGTCTCTCCCTGGGTTTGCTGCAGGACAATGAAACACTGGGAGATGTCTGTTTTTTTGGTGTGCTCCCCTTCTATCTAGAAGAGTTTTTTTTTGTTTTTTTTTTGTTGTTTTTTTTTTTTTTTCCTAAGGGGAGGTGATTTGGATGCTGGCACTTCAGACCACCTCCCAGTTCAATGCGGATTTATAATCCACAGAAAAATAAAGAACCCAAAGCCCCACAGCCCAGATAAAGCCACACAGAGGGCACCAAAAGGTTGAGAAAGACTCCAAGAAAAGCAGTGCTGAAATGCGTTAGCATGCTCCTTTAAGCAGACTCCACTAACAGGCACATACACACACACACACTCCAGCACACACATACAAATACACAATGCCACACACACACACACAGATAGTCAACACTTGCAACACTCCCAGAGAAACAAACAGCCTGGCAGCTCCTGAGGCTGTGTGGTTCTGCAAGATGCCTCACCTGGGAGACAGCAACTCTCGGGAGCACCGGTGGGCTGTATCTAGAAATCACAGTAGATCAAATTTCAAAAAGATTTACCCCTACAACGTGTAGGCAGCCCTGAAGATTCCCCAGGTGTTTTTGGATCTTTAGGGAATTCTTGTTTATTCCTGAGGCTGTGCTTGACATTTCTTCAGGGTGGCTCATGTTTACCCTCTCCTAGGATCATGGGACTATCCCCTGGATCCCACGGAGAAAACATGTGAGAGTCCACCACCGACAAGCCTCCACAGATGTCTCCTTCTTCGCCAATCCACCAAGACTAGTTGCTAGGCAATGGTGACATTCACTGGGATTCTAGTCAGGGCACACAATCAGGCCTGGTGCCCTGAGATTAGTGAATGTGCATTCTTGAGCCAGGCTCTGGCACCTGGCTCTCAGAGATGTCAGCCTGCCTAAGCAGAGGAAAACAGTACAGGCAGAGCCAGCCTTGTATCAGGAAAAAAATACTGTTTGTGAAAACCCACTGAGGGACCATAAAATTCTAGACCTCACGGCCCCTTTGAAATGCCTCTGTGATCATGTTCTGCTGGAGGAGGAGGCATTTTGATACTGTGAGGTGGTCACTGGAAACTGCTTTTCTGACTCCATTCCTGAAAGAGTCTGTGTGCAAGAATCTGGTCCCATAGGTATTGGAATATAGAATGGCGTGTTATTGAGGGTCCTGTGGGAGATTAAATCATACCTGAGACACCAGACCAAGGAGACAGCAAAAGATGGCTGGGTTCTTGACCTCAATGCCTCCCTTCATCCTGGGCCTTGCAGGAGCTGTTGGGAAAGGCTGGAACCACAACAAAAGCCAGTCAAAGTTGGGGCAGTATTCTCACATCTGCGACTGGCCTCTCACAGGTGTAGATGAGATATAGACAGGCTCTCAAAAGTTGTCTGTGGTGTTGGAAAGCCTAAAAATCAGGTCCAGTAGTGCTGTTGAGGGGCACTGTGGATTTCCCATGAAAGCATTGCAAAATGAAGGCTCACTTGAGAGAATGAGCTGCCTTGTGCTGAAGTCCACACAATGTCCAATGATTACTGTCAGAGGAACCCAAAATGCTCCAGCAACATGCAATTGACCACAGCCCCCACAACGAGACAATGACCCCAACCTGGGTCACAGCAAGCCTATATGAAGTCCCTTTTGCTCTCTGAAATCCCTGGCAGCTAAATAATCTGTGGCAAGAGGCAGTCCCATCCAGCAACAGCTCAATGAAAGAGCCCCTGCACAATGACAAGGCCATGCAGATGAAATGAAACAGAGGCTAGATTATCTGGCAAAAGCCAAACATGGCTGCCTGCTTCTCATCCTACAGAAATCATGCAGCCCTCCCACAGGAGTGGGAAAACAAGAGTTTCCTTGTTAGAAGCTGTAACAGAATTCACAGTTTTAATAATGTCAAAGCTGCCCAATCATTAAAATGTGACAATGTTTAGAAGTAGAGACTCATACAATAGATTCTCATGACAGTCATTCTCCATGAACTGGAATTGTTTAGTGTGGAATTTGCTGAGACAGACCCAGGAAACCATAAGCCAATGAGGAACATGGAAGTCATGAAAAGAAGAGGCAAATTGGAGGCCACATCCCTCCCAGCATCAATCCATTCCACTACCATTTGACTCTGGGTATGAAAGCCCTCAAATTGGGAGTTTCCAGGATGGCCCCAATTTGCTGTCCAAATATGCTTTGCACACTGGAGTACTTTCACCTGAACACTGGGCCATGGTGAGGACTGATTGTGCAATTAAGGGAATGCTGGGATGGATTTGGAAGCACTCTCTGTGTCATCTATCTTTATTTTTTTTTGCAGGTAAAGTTGTGACACACAACCACCCTTCAGCAGATTGTATCCTGACCCCTATCTGACCTTACAGCTGCTCACACTCTATGTCCCAGGGTGAAAACCCAAGATGATGGAGGTGTGCCCTTTCATGACATGAAGCTCCTGCCAGGCTAGGAACTGAATTCAAGGTAAATTCAAGGGGTCGTGTGGGCAAGACTGCTGGTGTCTCTCCATGGGTTTGCTGCAGGACAATGAAACACTGGGAGATGTCTGTTCTTTGGTATGGTGTTCTCCTCTTCTTTCTAGAAGAGTGGCTTTTTTTGCAGGACAAGGTTATTTGGACACCGATGGGCCTTGGCCCACCTCCCAATTCACTGCAGATTCATGATCCACAGAAAAATAAAGAACACCAAGCCCTGCAGCCCAAGGAGAGCCACACAGACAAGCCAAAAAAAGGTTGAGAGACTAAAAAATAAAATAAATAAAGAGGCGCTGAAATGTGTTAGCCATATTCTTATAAGCAGACTCTACTTACAGGAACACAAACATACATGCACAATGGAACACACACACACAGAAATCCAACACTCCAACATTCCTTTAAGCTGACTCCACTTACAGCCCCCCCCGCACACCCCCCACACATAAAAACACACAATCTCACACATACATGCAGACATCCAACACTCGCAACCCTCTCACTGAAACACACACACCAGCAGCTCATGAGACTACTTGGTTTCGCAGGAAGCCCCAACTGTAAGAGAGCAAACCTGGGGAACACAGGCAGACTGTACCTAGAAATCACGGTGTGGCAAGTTTAAAAAAAAGACTCGACTGTATAAAGTCTAGGCAGGCTTCAGGAATCCTGCAGATATTTTTGGATCCCTAGGGATTCCCTGATTTATTCCTGGGGATGTGCTTGATGTTTCTTCAGGCTGGCTCATGTCTGCCTTCTTCTAGGATCTTGGTACTATCCTGTGGATCCCACAGATAAGACAGGCAGGATTCCACCACTGACACACCTCCATGGAGGTCTCCTTCTTGGCCAAGCTGTGATGACCTGTCGCCAGGCAACTGTGACATTCATTGTGACACTAGCCAGAGCTAACAATCAGGCCTGGTGCCTTGAGACTAGTGCATGTGCATTTGTGAGGCAGGTTCAGGCACCCAGCTGTCAGAGCTTTCAGCCTGCCTAAGCAGAGGAAAATGTTACTGGCAGAGCAGGCCTGGTACTGGGAAAAATGCTGCCTACAAAACCCCACAGCATAACCTTAAAAGTCTTGACCTCTGGGCCCCTTCAGACCATCTCTGTGGTTGGGTCACACAGAAGGAGAAGTGTTTTGAGACTCTTAGGTGGTTGCTGGAAACTGATCTTTTGACTCCATTCTTGAAAGAGGCTGTGTGCAAGAATTTGTACTCAAGGGGAATGAAAAATAGTCTAGTGTGTTGTTGAGGGATTTTGGGGTGAGAAATCATCCTGTGAACCCAGAGGCGAGTGTCAGCTAAAGATGGCTGGGCTCTGTACCTCACTGCCTTTCTTCATTCTGAATGTCATGGAGGCTCTATGGAAAAGGCAGGAAACACAACAAAAAAATTCCAAAACGGAGCAGTGTTCTCACACCTTGGACTGGCCACTTGCAAGTGCATATAAGGTTGAGACAGTGTCTCATAGATGGTCTGTGGCAATGTCAATCCTGAAAAGTGTGTCCAGCAGTGCTGCTGAGGGGCACTGTAGATTCCCCATGAATGCAAAGAAAAATCAAGACGCATCTGAGAGAATGAGCTGCCTTGTGCTGGAGTCCCAGCAATGTTCAATGATTCATATGAGAGGACCAAAAAGCCTCTGCAAAGTGCAAACAACCTCAGGCCCCATAACGAGAGAACGACCTGCAACCTGGATCACAGCCAGACTGCCTGAAGTCCCTTTTGCTTTCTGAAATCACTTGCAGTTAAATAATCTGTCATGAGGGGTATTCACATCCAGCAACATCCCAATAAGGAACACCTCCACAATGAGAAGGCGGTGCAGATGAAATTAAACAGAGGCTAGTTTACCAGGCAAAAGCCAGACACGGCTACCTGCTTCTCATCCTACAAGAAGCATGAAGGCCTCCAACTGAAGTGAAAGAAGAGTTTACTTTTTGGTGTCTGTAATGAGAGTTTTCGGTTTAAAAGTATCAAACTACCCAGTCACTGAAACATGACAGGGTTTAGAAGTAAGCACTCACACAATGAATTCCCATGACGGTCATTCCCAGTGAACTGGGAAAAGTTTAGTGTGGAGGTCATTGAGCCAAACTCAGGAAACCCTAGACCTACAAGGAACACAAAAGTCAGAGAAGAAGAGAGGAGTCTGGAGACCACATCCCACAAAGCATCAATCCATTATACTCCCATTTGGCTTCCAGTACAGTAGCGCTCAAATGGGGAGTTTGCCAGGATGGCCCCAATTTGCCATCCAAATATTCCCTGCAAGTTGCAGTACTTTTACCTGAACACTGGGACATGGAGTAGACTGCTTGTGCAATTAAAGGAATGCAAAGATGGAGTTGGAGCACCTTCTGTGTCACCTATCTTCATTTGTTTTTGCAGGCGAAGTTTGAAGAATGCAACCACCTGTAACTGGATTGTGTCTTCACCTCTGTCTGACCTTATTGGTGCTCAGGCTGTATGTCACAGGATGAAATCCCAGGATGATGGAGGAGTGTCTCCTCAAGACATGAAGCACATGCTTGGCTGGGAACTGAATTCGAGGTACATTCAAGGTGGGCTGAGGAGAGACTGCTGGTGTCTCTCACTGATTTGGCCACAGGAAAATGAAACACTGGGAGTTCTGTTTTTTTTTGGTGTGGTATGCTCCTCTTCTTTCTAGAATAGTGGCTTTTTTTTTTCCAGGGACAGAAGGTTTGGAACTTTGCAATTTTTGTTCAGCCTCCACATTCACTGTGGATTCATGATCTCTAGAAAAATAAAAGAACATGGAGCCCTACAGTCCAAGCAGAGCCACACACAGGCCACCAAAAGTTGGGAGACTCAAAAGAAAAAACAAAACAAAAGTAAACTAAAAAACAACAACTGCTCTTTTGACTTCATCAGAAACTGCTCTTCTGACTCCATTTCCAAAAGAGGCCCTGTGCAAGAATTATGTCTTATTTGGATTGGCATATAGTCTGGTGTGATGCTGAGGGTTCTTTGGGTGACAGAACCATACCTGAAAACCAGAGGCACTGATGTCAGTGACATCAGTGATGTCAGTGTCCAGGCTCTTGACTTTCCTGCTGTTCTTCATCCTGGGACTCAAAGGGGCTTTCTGGGACGGGATGAAACGTGAGAAAGGGAAGTCCATGATGGAGCAATCTTCTCACACATTGGACTGCCTTCTCACTAGTGCAGATGCAGTTAAGACAGTGTCTCAGAGGACACCTGTGGTAATGGCAAGTCTGAAAATTGTGTTCAGTAGTGCTGTTGAGGGGCACTGTGGATTCCCAATGAAAGTTTGGAAAAATCAAGGGTCACCTAAGAGAAGGAGCTGCCTTGTTCTGGAGTCCAAGCAGTGTTCGAATATTTCTGTCAGAGGACCCAAAAGCCTCTTGCAAGTGCAAACAACCTCTGCACCTGTAGAGACAATTCTGCAGGAATTTTCACCTGGGATAGAGCAACTCTGAAGAATAAACATGCTGTATCTGTAAACCACAGTGTGGCAAGTTTCAAAAAGACAATTGAGATTACATGGCTGATGCACCTCCATGGGTGTCTCCTTCTCAGACAATCCTCAGGGACTTGGTTGTAGGCAACAATGACATTCATTGTAAGGCCACCTAGAGCTCACAGTCAGGGATGGTGCCCTGGGACTAGTGCATGCACATTCATGAGGCAGTCCCTGGTGGCAGGCTGTCAGAGCTGTCAGCCTGCCTAAGCAGTGGGAAATGGTACAGACAGAGCCAGCCTATTATCGGAAAAATGTGGCCTGTGAAAACCTACTGTTGGACATTAAAAGCCTTGAATTCCCTCAGGGCCCCTTGGATCAGTTCCATGGTAAGGCTTCACTAGAGAAGGAAGCATTTTGACACTCTTAGGTGGCCACTGGAAACTGTTCTTCTGACTTCTTTCCTAAAAGAGACTGTGTGAGAGAATCGGGTACCATGGGAATTGCAATGTTGTCTGGTGTGTTGGTGAAGGTTCTATGGGTGGTAGAATTATACCTGAGACCCCAGAAGCAGATATCAGTGAAGGCTCTTGAACTCAATACCTCTTTTTATCCTGGGCCTTGCAGATGCTCTCTGGGAAAATGTGAACTATGACAAACTCAAGCGCAATGTGAAGCAGTGTTCTCACACCTTATATTGTCCTCTCACGTGTGAAGATGAGGTTTAGACAGTGTCTCAAATGCTGTCTGTAGTGATGGCAATCCTGAGAAGGTTGTCCAGTAGTTCTGGTGAGGGGCACTGTGGATTCCCCATGAAAGCAAAAAATAAAAATAAAAAAAAAAAAGAGCTCACTTAAACAAAGGAGCTGCCTTGTTCTGGAGTCCAAGAAATATTCAATGATTCAATGATTCAAGACCAAAAAGCCTCCTGCAAAGCGCAGACAACCTCAGCCCTCACAAGAAGACAAGGACCCGTAACCTGAAGCACAGCCAGACCATTTTGCTCTGTGAAATCCCTGGCAGCTAAATAATCTGTGGCTAGAGGAAGTCACATCCAGCAACAGTTCAATGAA
>NW_026652300.1:3411087-3488650 GCF_009828535.3 Hylobates moloch | reverse complement strand
GTTTAAGGTTCTTTGTGTGATAGAATCATACCTGAGACCCCAGAGGTGGGTGCCAGTGAATGATGGCTGGGCTCTTGACCTCCCTATATCCTTTCATCTGGGCCTTGAAGTGGCTCTCTGGGAAAGCCAGGAACCACAACAAAAGCAATTCCAATGTGGAGCAGTGTTCTCACCCTCAAACTGGCCTCTCACATGTGCAGATGAGGTTGAGACAGTGTTTCACATGCCATCTATGGTGATGGCAAGCCTCAAAGATGTGTCCAGCAGTGGTAGTGAGGGGTACTATGAATGCTGCCCCCCCCACCCATGAAGGCAAAGTAAAGAAAAATCAAGGTTCATGTGAGAGAAAGAGATGACTTGTGCTCATCTCCACGTGATGTTCAAAGATTTCTGTCAGAGGACTCAAAAGCCCCCTGCAAAGTGCAAACAACCTCAGCCCCCATAACGAGACCAAGACCCACACAACCTGGGGTGTGGCCAGCCTACCCGAAGTCCCATGTGCTTCCTGAAATCCTTGGCAGCCAATAAATCTGTGGTGAGAAGCAGCCCCTTCCAGCAATAGCCCAATGAAAGACCTCCTTCATGATGAGAAAGACGTGCAGATGAAATGAAACAGAGCCTGTATTACCGGGTGAAATCCAGACACAGCTGCCTGCTTCTCATTCTGTAGGAATCATGAAGAACTTTGATAAAACCTGGAAAAGAAGAGTTTTCTTGTTGGTGGACATAATAGGAATTTATGGTTTTAAAATTATTACAGCTGCCCAGTCATTGAAACGTGACAGTGTTTAAAAGAAAACACACAAGTGACAGGGCACGGTGGCTCATGCCTGTACTTCCAGCGCTTTGGGAGGCCTAGGCAGGTGGATCACAAGGTCAGGTGATTGAGACAATCTTGGCTGACACGGTGAAACCCTGTCTCTACTAAAAATACAAAAAAAAAAATAGCCTGGCGTGGTGTTGGGTGCCTGTATTCCCAGTTACTTGGGAGGCTGAGGCAGGAGAATGGTGTGAACCAGGGATGTGGAGGTTGCAGTGAGCCAAGATTGCACCACTGCACTCCAGCCTGGGCTACAGAGCGAGAATCCATCTCAAATGAAAAAAGAAGAAGAAAAAGAAGGAGAGAACACTCATACAATGGATTTCCTTGAGAGTCGTCTTCCATGAACTGGGAAACATTTACTGTGGAAGATGTTGAGCCAGACCCAGGAATCAATAGGCTGATGGGGGACATGTAAGTCAGGATTCAAAAAGGCAAGTGTGGAGGCCACATCTCACTTTGCATTAATCGATCTCCCTACCATTTGGATCTGGCTATGAAAACCCTTAAATCAGGAGTTTGCCAGGATGACCCCAGTTTACACTCCAAATTTTCCCTGTGCGTTGGAGTATTCCCCACTGAACACCCAGCCAAGGTGTGGACTGCTTGTGCAATTAAGAAAATATGGGGACACTGTTGGAGGCACATTTTGCATCATTTGTCTTCACTTTTTCTGCAGGTGAAGGTGTGGGACACCATCCAACCATCAACAGATTTTATTCTCACCTTTATCTGACCTTATTGCTGCTCACACTGTCTGTCCTAGAATAAAGTCCCATGATGGAGGAGTGATCCTTGATGATATGAAGCACCAGCTTGGTTATGAACTGAATTCAAGATAAATTCAAGGTGTCCTGTGGACAGGAATGCTAGTGTCTCTCTCTGGGATGGCTGAAAGACAATGAAACACTGAAAGATTTCTGTCCTGGGTGTGATGTGCTGCTTTTTCTGCAGAGGTTGGTGATATGGACCCCATCTGGTCACAGCCAGCCTCCCAATTCACTGCGGATTCATGATTCACAGATAAGTAAAGAACATGGAGGCACATAGCCCAAGCACAGCCACACAGGGAAGCCCTATCCACATTCCTTTAAGCAGACTCCACTTCCCGGCATGCACACACACACACACACATACACACACACACTCAAACACACAAAGCCACGAAGCCACACCAGACATCCAACACTTGCAACAATCCCTCAGAAACACAGAGCCCAGCAGTTTCTGAGGCTGTGTGTTTCTGCAGGAAGCCCCTCTGGTTAGAAAGCAACCCTGGGGAACACAGGCGGGCTCCACTTAGAAACCACAGTTGGGTGAGTTTCAAAAATACTCAACCCTACAATGGCTAGGCAGGCCTGAGACATTCTGCAGATCCTTTTGTTACCTTAGAGACTTCACAATTTATTCCTGGGGCTCTGCTTGACATTTCCTCAGGCTGGCTCATGTCTGCCCTCTCCTGGGATTATGGGACTATCCCCTGGATCCCACAGAGAAGACAGGCAAGATCCCACCGCTGACGCCTCTCCATGGAGGTCTCCTTCTGAGCCAAGCCTCAGGGACTTGTCACTAGGCAATGGTGGCATTCACTGTGATGCTAACCAGAGCTCACAGCTCTGTCCTGGTGCCCTGAGACTAACGCAAGAACATACATGGGCAGGCTCTGTTGCCTGACTGTCAGAGCTGTCAGCCCATGGAAACAGAAGAAAATGGTATGGGGAGAGACGGCTCTGTGTCAGAAAACAGGCTGCCTGTGGTAATGCACTTAAGGATCCTAAAAGTCTTTACCTTAGGGCCACTTGAGGCCATCTCCATAGTCTGTTCCCACAGAAGGAGGAGGTATTTAGAGACTGTGAGATGGTAGTCGGAAACTGCTCTTCTGACACCCTTCCGGAAACAGAATGTGTGCAAGAGTTGGCCCCCATGGGGATTGGAAGGTAGTCTGGTGAGTTGTGGAGGGCTCTTTGGGTGACAGAATCATACCTGAGACCCTAGAATAAGATGCCTGTGAATGATGGCAGGGCCCTTAACCTCACTGCCTCCCTTCATCCTGGTCCTCTCAGGGTCTGTCAGTGAAATGCAAGAACCATGACAAAGGGAAGTCCAAAATGGAGAAATGTTCTCAGACTTCAAACTGGCCTCTCATGGGTGCAGATGAAATTGAGACAGTGTCTCAGAGGCCATCTGTGGTGATTGTGAGCCTGAAAATGGTGTCCAGTAGTGTTGTTAAGGGGCACTGTGGACTTCCTAGGAAAGAAAAAAATAATCAAGGTTTGCATGTCAGAAAGAGATGGCTTGTGCTGGAGTCCAAGCAACATTCAAAGATTACTGTTAGAGAACTCAAAAGCCTTCTGCAAAGTGCAAAAAACTCAGCATATACAACGAGCCCACAACCCACAACCTGGAGTGCTACCCAACCTACCCAGGGTCCCTTTTGCTCCCTGACATCCTTAGCAGCCAATAGATCTGTGGCAAGAGGCAACCCCATCCAGCAATACCTAATACAAGATCCCTTCCGCAATAAGACACACAGATGCAATGAAACACAGTGTAGATTAACAGGCTAAAGCCAGACATGGTTGCCTGCTTCTCATCCTACAGGAATCATGCAGCACTCTGATAAAAGCTGGAGAACAAGAATTTCTTTGTTGGTGAATGTAACAAGAATTAACAGTTTTAAAATTATCACAGCTTCCAGTCATTAAAACATGATGGTGTTTAGAAGAAAACACTCATGGAATGGATTTCCTTGAGAACCATCTTCCAGGAACTGGAATCATGGAAGACATTGAGCCAGACCCAGGAAACCCTAGGCTGATGAGGAACATGGAATATGGGAAGAGAAGAGGCAAGTGTGGGGTCCACATCTGCCTTTGCATCTATCAATATCACTCCCAATTGGAGCCAAGTATGAAAGCCCTCAAATCAGGAGTTTGCCAGGGTGGCCCCAGTTCGCCCTTCAAATATTCCGTGGACGTTGGAGTACTCCCACCTGAACATCGAGCCATAGTGTAGACTGCTTGTGCAATTAAGAAAATGTGGGGGTGGGATCACAAGCAATTTCTGTGTCATTTGTCTTCATTTTTTGGCAGGTGAAAGTGTGGTACCCCATCCAGCCCCTGCCAGTTTGCATCCTCATCCCTAACTGACCTTATTGCTGCCCATACTTTCTGTCCCCAAATGAAATCCCAAGATGATCTAGGAATGCCTTCTCATGATGAAGCATCTGCTCAGCTAAGAACCAAATTTGAGGTAAATTCAAGTGGCCCTGTGGACAGGACTGCTAGTGTTTCTCCCTGGGATGGCTGCTGAACAATGAAATCTGGGGCATGTCTGTTCTTGGGTGTGGTGTGCTCTTCTTCTTTCTAGAAGAGTGGCTTTTTTCTTTTGCAGGCAAAGGTGATGTGGACCTTGGCATGTCATAGCCAGCCTCCCAATTCACTGTGGATTTATGAGCCAGAGAAAAATAAAAAACACGGAGACCTCCTGCCCAAGCAGAGTCACACAGACACCTAAAGGTTAGCAGATTTTTTTTTTAAGTGCTACAGTGCCTTAGCCACATTTTTTAAAGCAGACTCCATTTACCAGCCTGCACACACACAAACACACTCACACACAACCATGCAATTTCACAAAGCCATACCCATACACAGACATCTAAGACTTGCAACACTTTCACAGAAACACATGGCCTGGAAGCTTCTGAGGCTGCATGCTTCTGCAGAAAGCTTTACCTGGGAGAGAACAATTATTTCCCAGCCCACAGGTGGGCTGCACATAGAAATCACAGTGGGACAAGTTTCAAAAAGACTCACCTCTACAACGTCTAGACAGGCCTGAGGCATCCTACAGATCCTTTCGTAAACTTACGGATTTCACGGTTTATTCCGGGGGCTCACCTTGATGTGTCTTCAGGCTGGCTCACATCTGCCCTCTCCTAGGATCATGGGACTACCCTATGGATCCCACAGAAAAGACAGGCAAGAGTCCACCACTGACACAACTCTATGGAGGTCTCCTTCTCGGCCAAGCCTCAGGGACTTGTTGAAAGGCAATCGTGGCATTCACTGTGATGCCAGCCAGAGCTCACAGCACAGGCTTGGTGCCCTGAGACTAGTGCATAAGCATTAGGAGGTGGGCTTAGTGCCTAGCAGTCAGAATTGTCAATCTGCATGAGCAGAGAAAAATGGTACAGGCAGGGCCAGTCTAGTATCCAGAAAAAATGCTGCATGCGATAACTCACTGCGGAACCCTGAAAGTCTCTAACTTAAGGCCCCTTCGGAGCATCCCCATGGTTGGGTTGCACTGGAGAAGGCATTTCAAGACTGTGGAATGATTGCAGGGAACTGTTCTTCTGACTCCATTCCCAAAAGAGGCTGTGTCCAAGAATCTGGTCCCATGAGGATTAGAGTATTGTTTGGTGAGTTGAGGAGGGTTCTACGGGTGATAGAATCATACTTGTAACCCCAGAGGTGGATGCCAGTGAAAGATGGCTTAGTCCTTAATCTCACTGCTTCTCTTCATCCTGGGCCTTGCAGGGGCTATCTGGGAAAGGTAGGGACTGTGACAAAGGCATGTCCAAGGTGGAGCTTTGTTCTCACACCTCCAACTGGCCTCTCACAGGTGCAGATGAAGATGAGACAGTGTCTCTGAGTTCATCTGTTGACGATTGCAATCCTGAAAAGCGTTTCAGGTAGTGCTGTTGAAGGGCACTGTGGACCCCCCATGAAAGCAAAGAAAAATCAAGGCTTATGTGAGAGAATGAGCTGCCTTGTACTGGACTCCAAGCAACATTCAAAGATTCTTGTCAGAGGACACAAAATCTTCCTGCAATGTGCAAACAACCTCAGACCCCACAACAAAACCACGACATAAAACGTACAGTGCAGCCAGCCTACCCAAAGTCCTTTTCCCTCCCTGAAATCCCTAGCAGCGAATAGATCTGTGGTGACAGGTAGCCCCATCCAGCAACAGCCCAATAAAGGAGCACTTCACAATGAAAAAAGATGAACAGATAAAATGAAACAAAGCCTAGGTTCCCAGGCAAAAGCCAGACATGGCTGCCTACCTCTTATCCTACAGGAATCATGCAGCCCTCCAATAAAAGCTGGATAACAAGAGTTTACTTGTTGGTGACTATAAAATAAATTTACAGTCTTAAAAGTTTAGAGACTGTCCAGTTATTAAACCTGACTGTGTTTAGAAGGAAACACTCAGGCAATGGATTCCCTTGAGGATATCTTCAGTGAATTCAGAAACGTTTAGCATGGAAGATATTGAGCCAGACCCAGGAAACCCTAGGCCAATGAGGAACATATGTCTGAAAAAGAAGAGGCAAGTGTGGAGGCCACATCCAACCCAGCATCTATCCATTCCATTCCCATTTGGCTCCGGGTATGAAACCCCTCAAATCGGGAGTTTGCCAGGATGGCCCCAATTTGCACTCCAAATGTTCCTTGCACATTGGAGTGCTCCCACCTGAACACTGGGTCATGGTGTGGATTGCTTGTGCAATTCAGGGAATGTGGGAATGGAGTCAAGAACACCTTTCATGTCATTGGTCTTTATGTTTTCTGCAGGTGAAGTTGCAGTACCCCACCCGCCCCTCACCAGATTGTATCCTCACCTCTATCTGAGCTTATTTCTGCTCACACATTATGTCCCAGAACGAAATTCCAAGACCGTGGAGGAGTGCCTCCTCACAATGTGAAGCACCTTCTGGAAATGGAACCAAATTAGAGGTAAGTTCAAAGGGCCCTGTGCCCAGGGCTTCTAGCAGCTTTCCCTGGGTTTCCCACAGGACAATGAAACACTGGCAGATGTCCAATTTTTGGTGTGGTGTGCTTCTCTTCCTTCTGCAAGAGTGCTTATTATTATTATTATTATTTTTTGCAAGGGGTGGTGACTTGGATGCCGATGAGTCTCAGCTCACCATCCAATTCACTGAGAATTCATGATCCACAGAAAAATAAAAAACATGGAGTCCCACAGCCCAAGCAAATCACATAGATGGGCCACCAAAAGGTTGGGAGACAAAAAAAAAAAAAAAAGGAAGCACTGAAGTGCATTAGCCACATTCCTTTAAGTAGACTTCATTTACAGCCACACACAGAGACACACACACAAACACACAGTGCCACACATGCACACAGACATCCAACAGTTACAAAAATCACAGAGAAACACACAGCAAGGCAGATTCTGTGGCTGCATGGTTATACAGGAAGCCACACCTGGGAGAGACCAACCCCAGGGAACACAGGTGGGTTGTACCTAAAAATCACAGTGGGGCGAGTTTCAAAAATACTGAAACCTACAACTTATAGGCAGGACTCAGGAATCCTGCAGATCCATTTGGATCCTTAGGGATTTCGTGGTTTATTCCTGGGGTGATGCTGGACGTTTCTTCAGGATGGTTTGTCTGCCCTCTCCTAGGATCATGTGACTATCCCATGGATCCCATAGAGCAGAAAGGTAAGAATCCACCACTGATGCACCTCCATGGAGGTCTAGTTCTCCACCAAGCAGAGGGATGTGTCTCTAGGCAATAATGAAGTTCATTGTGATACTAGCCAGAGGTCACCATCAGTCCTAGTGTTCTGAGACTAGCTCATGCATATTTGTGAGGCAGGTTTGGGCTTCCAGCTGTCAGAGCTGTCAGCCTGCCTAAGCAGAGGAAAATGGTACAGGCAGAGCCAGCTTGGTCTCAAAAAAAGAAAAAAAAAGCCTGCACAAACCCACTGTGGGACCATAAAATTATCTATTTTCAGGCCCCTCATAACCATTACTGCTTTTGGTCCTGCTAGAGGAGGAGCAGTTTTGAGACTGTGAGATTGTCACTGAAAACTCCTCTTGTGACTCCATTCCTGAAGAGGCTGTGTGCAAATTCAGGTCCCATTGGGATTAGAATATATTCTGGTGTGTTGTTGAGGATTCTTTGGGTGACACAATCATACCTGAGACCCCAGTTGTGGGTATCATTGAATGATGAACTGGCTGTTGACCTCACCACCTCTCTTTATTCTGGGCATTGCAGGGGCTTTCTGAGAAAGGCAGGAACCATGACAAAGGCAAGTCCCAGGTGAAGCAGGGTTTTCATCTTAGACTGTACTCTCACAAGTGCAGATGAAGTTGATGCAGTGTCTTAGAGCCGTGTGTTGTGAGTTCTTCTGTTGATAGAATCATACCAAGATCCCAGAGGCAGGTGTCAGTGAAAGATTTTCGGGCTCTTGACCTCACTGCTTCCCTTCATCCATGGCCTTGCAGGGGCTCTCTAGGAAAGGCAAGAACCACAACAAAGAAATGTCCAAGGTGAAGCAGTGTTCTCACACCTTGGACTGGCCTCTCACATGTGTGGATGAGGATGAGACAGTGTCTCAGAGGCCATCTGTAGTGATGGCAAGTGTCAAAAGGGTGTCCAGTAGTGCTGTTGAGGAGCACTGTGGATTCCCCATGAAAGCAAAGAAAAATCAAGTCTCACCTTAAAGAAT
Organism: Hylobates moloch; assembly: GCF_009828535.3. Lineage (NCBI taxonomy): Eukaryota > Metazoa > Chordata > Mammalia > Primates > Hylobatidae > Hylobates > Hylobates moloch. The sequence continues at coordinate 3,480,340 of NW_026652300.1, read as the reverse complement.
GAGCTGACTTTTGCTGGAGTTTAAGCAATGTTCAATGACACCTGCCAGAGGAACCAAAACTTCCTACAAAGTGCAAGTAACCTTGGCCTGCAATAAGAAGGCCATGAAGATGAATTGAGACAGATGCTAGATTACCAGGCAAAAGGCAGACATGGCTGCCTGCCTTTCATTCTACAGGATTTATGCAGCCCTCCAATAGAAGTCAGAGAAGAGGTGTTTTTTTTTTTTTTTTTTTTTTTTTGTAGGTGGCAGTAACAGGAATATATAATTTTAAAAGTACAAAAGCTGTCATGTCATTAACATGTGACAGTGTTTAGAAAAAAGCACACAATGGACTCCCTTGAGTATCATTCTCTGTGAACTGAAATACAATTAGTGTTGAAGTCAGTGAGCCAAAAACAGGAAACCCTAGGCTGAAGAGGAACATAAAAGTCAGGAAAAAGAGGCAAGTGTGGAGACCACATCACACCCAGAGTCAATCCATTCCACTCCCATTTGGCTCTGGGTATGAAAGCCCTCAAATCGGGAGTTTGCCACTATGGCCTCTATTTGCACTCCAAATGTTCTTGCATGTTGGAGTACTCCCACCTGAACACTGGGTCATAACGTGGATAGCTTATGCAATTAAGAGAATGCTGGGATAGAGTTGGAGGCATCTTCTGTGTCATTTTTCTTCATTTTTTTTTGTAGGTGAAATTGTGGGACCATATCCACCCCTCACCTGATGTATCCTCACCCCTAACTGACATTGAAGCTTGCACTCTATGTCCCAAGATGAAATCCCAAGATGATGGAGGAATGCCTCCTCACAACAATAAGCACCTGCTCCACTGGGAACCGAATTTGGTGTGGAAGGGATACTGTGGACAGGACTACTATTGTCTCTCCCTGGTTTGGCCGCAGGACAGTAAAACACTATGAGAAGTCTGTTTTTTTTGTTTTGTTTTGTTTTGTTTTGTTTTGTTTTGTTTTTTCTGTGGTGTGCTCCTCTTCTTTCTATAAGACTGTCTTTTTTTGCAGGGGGAGGTGATTTGGATGCCAGCCAGTCTCAGGCCACCTCATAATTCATTGCAGATTGATGATCCACAGAAAAATAAAGAACATGGAGTTCCACAGCCCAAGCAGAGCCACACAGACAGGCCACCAAAAGATTGGGTGACTCAAACAAGAGAAGTGCTAAATTGCATTAGCCACATTTCTTTAAGCAGACACCACTTACAGGCACACACACAATAACACATGCACACACACACACAATGCTACACACATACATGAGATATCCAACACTTCAATACTCCAAAAGAAACACACAGGGTGGCAGCACCTGAGGCTTTGTGGTTCTGCAGGAATCCCCACCTAGGAGACAAGAACCCCGGGGAAAACAGACGGGCTGTATCTAGAAATCACAGTGTGGCACGATTCAAAAAGACTTACCCCTGCAACATCTAGGCAGGCCTGAGGAATCGTGCAGGTCATTTAGTATCCTTAGAGATTTCATGGTTGAGTAAACCATGTGCTTGAAGTTTCTTCAGGCTGGCTCATGTCTGCCATTTCTTAGGATTATGGAACTGTCCCATGAATCCCACTGAGAATCTACCATTGATGCACCTCCACAGAAGTCTCCTCTGCCAAGCCACAGGGACTTGTCGCTAGGCAAAGGTCACATTTATTGTGATGCTAGCCAGAGCTCACAATCAGGCATGGTTCCCTGAGACTAGCTCATGCACATTCGTTAGGCAGGCTTGGGTGCCCTGCTGTCAGAGCTGTCAGTCTTCCTAAACAGAGGAAAATGCTACACGCAAAGCCGTCCTGGTATCAGCGAAAAGGATGCCTACCAAAAGCCACCAGGGGACCCTCAAACTCAGTTCCCCTTCAGGCTGTCTCCATGGTCAACTCCCACTGAAGGAGGAGGCATTTTGAGAGTGTGAAGTGGTCGCTGGAAACTGTTCTTCTGTCTCCATTCCCAAAAGAGGCTGTGTGCAAGAATTGGTCCCACAGAGATTGGAGTATAGTCTGTTGTGTTGCTGAGAGTTCTTTCAGTGATAGAATCATACCTGAAACCCCAGAGGAGGGTATCAGTTAAAGATGACGGGGCCCTTGACCTCACTGCCTCCCTTCTTCCTTGGCCTCTCAAGGGCTCTATGGGAAAGGCAGAAACCACACCAAAGGCAAGTTCAAGGTGGGGCAGTGTTCTCACACCTCAGACTGTCCTCTCATGGATGATGATAAGGATGAGAGAGTGTCTCACAGGTCATCTATGGTGATGGCAATCCTAAAAACAGTGTCTAGTAGTGCTGTTGGGGGGCAATTTGAATGCCCCATGAAAGCAAAGAAAAAAATAAGGCTCAACTGTGGGAACAAGCTGCCTTGTGCTTGAGTCCAAAAATGTTCAGTGATTCCTGTCAGAGGAGCCAAAAACCCCCTGGAAACTGCAAGAAATCTCAGTCCTCAAAATGAGACCACGAACCACAACCTTGAGTGCACCCAACCTCTGTGAAGTCCCTTTTGGTCTCTGAAATAATCTGTGGTAAGAAGCAGTCCCATCCAGCATTAGCTCAATGAAAGAGCCCCTTTCGAATCAGAAGGTAATATAGTTGAATTGAAACAATGGATAGATTACCAGTAAAACCCACACACAGCTGCCTACTTCTCATCCTACAGCAACCATGCAGCCATCCAATAGAAAGGGGAGAACAAGAGTTTCCTTGTTGGCTGTTGTAACAGGAATTTATGGTTTTAAAATTATCAAAGCAGCCCAGTCATTAAAACCTGACAATGTTTAGATTGGAAACACTCATGCAATGGATTCCCATGAGAGTTGTTCTTTGTGAACTGGGAAACATTTTGTGTGGAAGTCACTGAGCCAGAACCAGGGAACCCTATACCAATGAGAAACATGGAAGTCAGGAAAAGAAGAGGCAAGTCTGGAGGCCACATCCCTCCCAGCATTAATCCTTTCCCATCCCATTTGACTCTGGGTATGAAAGCTTTCATATTGGGAGTTTGCCAGGATGGTGCCCATTTGCAATCCAAATGTCCCTTCCACATTGGAGTACTGCCATCTGAACATGTAGGGATAGAATTGGAAGCATCTTCTGTGTCATCTATCTTCATTTTTTTTCAGGTGAATTTGTGGGACCCCATCTACCACTCACCAGATTGTATCCTCACCCCTATGTGACCTCAATATTTCTCTCACTATATGTACCAGTATGAAATCCCAGACAATAGAGGAGTGCCCCCTCATGACATGAAGCACCTGCTTGGCTGGGAATTTAATTTGAGGTAAATTCAAGGGACCCTGAGGACAGGACTTCTCATGTCTCTCCCTGAGTTGACCACAGGACAATGAAACACTGTTTTTTGGTGTGGTGTGCTCCTCTTCTTTCTAGAAGAGTGGCTTCTTTTTTTGTAGTGGAGGTAATTTAGATGCTGGCAGATCTCAGCTCACCTCCAAATTCACTGCAGATTCATGATTTACAAAAAAATAAGGAACATGGAGCACTGTAGCCAAAGTGGATCCACACAGACAGGCCACCAAAATGTTGGGAGACAAAAAAAAAAAAAAAAAAAAAAAAAAGCGCTACAGTGCATTACCAAATTCCGTTAAGCTGACTCCACTTACAGGCACATACAAAAACACACACAAACACACCATGCCAGACACACATGCAGACATTCAACACTTGTAACACTTCCACAGAAACATACAGCTGAGCAGATTCTAAGCCTGTATGTTTCTGCAGGAAGCCCCACCGGGAAGAGGCCAACCCCTGGGAACACAGGAAGGCTGTACCTAACAATCTCAGAGGGGCAAGTTTCAAAAATACTCAACCCTACAACATCTAGTCATGCCTGATGAAGCCTACAGATCCTTTTGGATCCTTAGGGATTTCACAGTTTATTCTTGGGGTTCTGCTTGACATTTCTTCAGGCTGGCTCATGTCTGCCCTCTCCTAAGATCTTGGAACTCTTCTGTGGATCCCACAGAGAAGACAGACAAGAGTTCACCTCTGACACACCTCCACAGAGGTCTCCTTCTCTGCCAATGCCAAAACAAGAGAGGAGTACCCTTCCTGATGTGAAGCATCTGCTTGAGTGGGAACTGAATTCAAGGCAAATTCAGTGGCCCTGCAGACAGGATTCCTGTCCCTCCCTCTGTTTACATAAGGAAAATAAAACAACTGGGAAATGTCTGGTTTTTGTTATGGTGTGCTCTTCTTCTTTATAGAAAAGTGGCTTTTTCTTGCAGGGGCTGGTACCTTGGATGCTGGCAGACCTCAACCGAGCTCTGAGTTCACTGCAGATTCATGATCCACAAAAAAATAAAGAAGACAGAGACCCACCACCCAAGAAGAGCCATAAAGTCAGCTACCAAGAGGTTGGAGGATTCAAAACAAAAACAAAAAGAGCTGAAATGCTTTAGCCACATTCCTTTAAGCAGACTTCACTTACTGCTGCACACACACACACAATCCAAAATACCACACACAGGCGGACATCCAACACTCACAACACTCCCACAGAAACACCCAGCCTGGGAGCTCCTGAGGCTGTGTTTTTGTAGGAAGCCCCATTTGAGAGAGAAAGCAACCCTAAGGAACAGAGGCAGGCTGTTCCTAAAATTTACAGTAAGGCAAGTTTCAAAATGCCGCACCCCTACAACGTCTAGGCAGGACTGAGAAATCCTGTAAATTCTTCTGGATTTTTAGGAATTTTGTAGTTTATTTCTATGGCTCTGCTTGATGTTTCTTCAGGATGCCTCACTTCTGACCTCTCACAAGATTGTGGGACTACCCCGTGGATCCCACAGAGAAGACAGTTGGGAGTTGATGGCCAACAAACCTCCACAAAAGTCTCCTTCTACACCAAGCCACAGGGACTTGTCATTAGGCAATGGTGACATTCATTGTGATGCTATCCAGGCCTGGTGTTCTGAGACCAGCTGACATGCAATTCAGGAGGCAGGCTCAGGCACCCAGCTGCTGTTGGCCTGCTTAAGGACAGGCAAGTGGTATATGCAGAGGTGTCCTGGTATCAGAAAAAAGGCTGCCTGCCAAAACCCACTGTGGGACCCCAAAAGCTCAAATTCAAGGCCCATTTGGGCCATCTCCATGATCAAGGCCTTCTGGAGGAGGAGGTATTTCAAGACTGTGAGGTGTTCACTGGTATCTGCTCTTCTAAGTCCATTCCCAAAGAGGCTGTGTGAAAGCACTGGGTCCCATGGAGATTTTAATATAGTCTGGTGTGTTGTTGAAGCTTCTTTAGGTGATAGAATCCTGCCTGAGACCCCAGAGGCGGGTGTCAGTTAAAGATGTCCAGATGCTAGACCTAACTGCTTCCCTTCATCCTGGGCCTCACAGAGACTCTCTGGGAAAGGCAGGAACCACAGTAAAATGCAATTCCAGGATGGAGAAGTGTTCTCACACCTTGAACTGGCCTCTTACGGGTGCAGATGAAGATGAGACAGTGTCTCAGAGGCTGTCTGTGGTGATGGCAAGCCTGAAAATCATGTCCAGTAGTGCTGTTGAGGGGCACAGTGGATTCCCCATGAAAGCATAGAAAAATCAAGGCTCTTCTATGAGAATGAGCTGTGTTGTGCTTGAGTCCAAGCAATGTTCCGTGATTCCAGTGGATCCAAAAGCCTCCTGCAAGGTGCAAATAACCTCTCACCACACAATGAGACAATGACTCACAACATGAAAAGCAGTCAGCCTATCTGAAGTTGCTTTTGCTCTCTGAAATCCCTAGCAGCTAAATCATTTATGGGGAGAGGCAGTCCCACCCAGCAACAGCCCAACCCACAATGAGGAGACAGTGGATATGTAATGAAACAGAGGGTACATTAACAGGCAAAAGCCAGACACAGCTGTCTGCTTCTCATCCCACAGGAATCATGCAGCCCTCCGATAGATGTAGGAAAATGAGAGTTTGCTGGTCAGTGGCTATAACAATAATTTAAGGTTTTAAAATTATCAAACCTGCCCAGTCATTAAAAGGTGACTGTGTTTAGAAAGAAACACTCATGTAATAGGTTCCCATGAGGGTCGTTCTCTGTGTAATGGAAAACTTTTTATGTGGAAGTCGCTGAGCCAGATCCAGGAAACCACATGATGATGAGGAACATGGAAGTCAAGAAAAGAAAGAGCAAGTCTGGAGGCCACATTCCACGCAGCATCAATCCATTCAACTCTTATTTACCTTCGGGTGTGAAATCCCTCAAATCAGGAGTTTGCCAGGATGGCCCCAATTTGCACTCCAGATGTTCCTTGAACGTTGGAGTACTCCTGCATGAATATGAGGCCATGGTGTGGGCTGCTTGTGCAATTAAGTAATGCAGGGATGGAGTTGGAAGCCTCTTCTGTGTCATCTGTCTTCATTTTTTGGCAGGTGAATTTGTGGAATCCCGTACTCTTCTCACCAGATTGTATTCTCATCCCTATCTGCCTTATTGCTGCTTACACTCTATTTCCCAGAATGAAATCCCAAGACGATGGAGGAGTGCCCTGTCATGATGTAAAACACCTGCTCAGCTGGGATCCGAATTCTAGGTGAAACCAAGGGACCCAGTGGAGAGGACTGCCAGTGTCTCTGCCTGGGTTGGTGGCAGGACAGTGAAACACTAGGAGATGTCTGTTTTCTGTTGTGGTGTGCTAGCCTTCTTTCTAAAATAGTGGGTTTTGTTTTGTTTTGTTTTGTTGTGTTGTGTTTTGTTTTCAGTAGGAGGTGATTTGGATGCTGGCAGGATTTGGCCCACCTCCCGATTCACTGCGAATTCATAATCCACAGAAAAATTAACAACACGGAGCCCCACAGTCCAAGAAGAGCTGCAAAGACAGGCTGCCAAAAGGTTGGTAGACTCAAACACAGAAGTGCTGAAGTGCGTTAGCCAAATTCCTTTAAGAATACTCAACTTATACGTGCACACACACACACACGTACACACACACCATGCCACACACACATGCAGACATCCAACACTCACAACACTCCCACAGAAACACACAGCCTGGCATCTCCTGAGGCTGTGTGGTTTTGCAGGAAGCCCCATTTGAGAGACAGCAACCCCAGGGAATAGAGGTGGGCTGTACCTTGAAATCATATTAGGGCAAGTTTCAAAAAGTCCCACCTCTAAAACATCTAGGCAGGCTTAGGAATCTTTCAGATCCTTTTGGATTCTTAGGAATTTCATGGTTTATTCCTGGAATTCTGCTTGACATTTCTTCTGTCTGGCTCACGTCTACCCTCTCTTAAGATCAAGGGACTATTCTGTGGATCCCACAGAGAAGACAGGTGAGAGTCCACCACTGACACACCTCCATAGAGGTCTCTTTCTCTGCCAAGCTGCAGGTACTTATCATTAGGCAATGGTGAAATTCTTTGTGAATTTAGCCAGAGTTCACAAAGAGATGGTCCTTGAGATTAGCACACGAGCAATCGTGAGGCAGACTGGAGCCTGCCTAAGCAGGCTGCCAAAGCAGACAAAAATGGCAGAGACAGAGCAGGACCATAAAAGTCTCAAACCCAGGACCCCTTCTGGCAGTCTCCTTGATTGGGTTCTGCCAGAGGAGGAGGCATTTTGAGACTGTAAGGTGGTAGCTGGAAACTGCTCTTCTGACTCCATTCCCAAAAGAGGCTGTGTGCAAGAATCAGGTCCCATGGGGATTGGAATAGAGTCTGGTGGGTTGTTGAGGTTTCTTTGAGTGATTGAATCATACTTGAGTCCCCAGAGATGGGTGTCAGTGAAAGGTGGCTGGATTCTAGACCTCACTTATTCCCTTCATCCTGGGCCTCACAGGGGCTCTCTGGGAAAGGTAGGAACCACAACAAAGACAAATGCATGATGGAGCAGCGTTCTCACACCTCATACCTTCCTCTCATGGGTGCAGATGAGGGTGACATAGTGTCTCAGATGCTAACTGTGGTGATGACAAACCTGTAAATGGTGTCCAGTAGTGCTGTTGAGGGGTACTGTGGATTCCCTATATTGCAAAGAAAACTCATGGCTTGCATCAGAGAATGAGGTGCCTCATGCTGTAGTTTAAGCAATGTTCAATAATTCCTGTCAGAGTACACAAAAGCCTCCTGCTAAGTAGAAACAACCTCAGCCCCCACAATGAGACAATGACCCACAACCTGTAGTGAAGCCAGTTTATCCAAAGTCCCTTTTGCTGTGTGAAATAATTGGCAGCTAAACAATACGTGGCAAGATGCAGTCCCATTCAGCCTCATGACAATGAAGAGTCCTTTCACAGTGAGAAGGCCATGCCGATGAAACAAAATTGAGGCTAGATTACCAGGCAAATCCAGACACAGCTGCCTGCTTCACATCCTACAGGAATCACATGGCATTCCAATAGAAGTGGGAGAACAAGAGTTTCCTTGTTGGCAGCTTTAATGGGAGTTTACCATCTTAAAAGTATTAAAGCTGCACAGTTATTAAAATGTGAGAGTGTTTAGAAGAAAACACTCACAAAGTGAATTCTCGTGAGGCCATTCTCCACAAACTGAGAAACATTTAGTGTGGAAGTCTCTGAGCCAGACCAAGGAAACCCTAAGCTGATGAGGAACATGAAAGTCAAAAAAGAAGAGGCAAGTGTGGAGGCCACATCCCACCCAACATCAATCCATTCCACTCTCATTTGGCTCCAGGTATGAAAGGCCTCAAACTGGGAGTTTGCCAGGATGGCCCCTATATGCACTCTAAATATTCCCTGCACATTGCAGTACTCCTACCTGAGCACTGGCCCATGATGTGGAGTGCTTCTGCAATTAAAGGAATACAGGGATGTATTTGGAAGCACCTTCTATGTCATCTGTATTCATTTTTTTTTTTTTTTTTTTTTTTTGCAGGTGAAGTTGCGGGACAGCGTCCACTCCTCATCAAATCATATTCTCTCCCCATCTGACCATACTGCTGCTCAAACTCTATGTCCCAGGATGAAATCACAGGGTTGCCCTCTCACAATGTGAAGCACTTGTCCAACAGGGAACTGAATATTAGGTAAATTCAAGGGGCCCTGCAGAAAGGACTGCCAGTGTCTCTCCCTGGGTTTGATGCAGGACAATGAAACACTAGGAGCTGACTGTCTATTGGTGTGCTCTTCCTCTCTAGAAGATTGGCTTTTTTTGTGGGGAGCAGCTGATTTTGACACCGGCACGTCTCAACCCACTTCTCAATTCACTGTAGATATAAGATCCACAGAAGAATAAAGAACATGGAGCCCCTCATCTGAAGCAGAGCCACACAGACAGGCCACCAAAAGGTTGGGAGACAAAAAAATCACTGAAGTGCAATAGCTACATTCCTTTAGCAGACTCCACTTACAGGAACATACACAGTCACACAGACACACACACAATCCCACACACATATGCAGACATCCAACACTCACAACACTACCACAGGAACACACATCCCAGCAGCTCCTGAGGTTGTGTGGTTTTGCAGGGAACCCCACCTGGGAGACAGCAACCCCTGTGAACTTGGGGGGGCTCAAATTCACAGTGTGGGAATTTTCAAAACGGCTCAACCCTACAGTGTCTAGGAAGTCCTGAGGAATCCTGCAGATTGTTTTGGATCCTTAGGGATTTTGTGGTTTATTCCCGGGGCTGTGCTTGACATTTCTTCAGGCTAGCTCATGTTTGCCCTCTCCTAGAATCATGGGAGTGTCATGTGGATTCCCCAGAGAAGACAGGTGAGAGTCCACTGCCAAAACATCTCCATGGAGGTCTTCTAATCTGCTAAGTCCCAGGGACTTTTCACTAGGCAACAGTGACATTTGTGATATTTGTTGTAATACTAGCCAGAGCTCACAACCAGGAAAAAGCCAGACATGACTGCCTGCTTCTCATCCTACAGGAATCATGCAGCATTCTGATAGAAGTGAGAGGACAAGAGTTTCCTTTTGGGATGCTGTAATGGGAATTTATGGTTTTAAATATATCAAAGCTGCCCAGTCATTAAAACGTGACAGTGTGTGACAGTCACACAATAGACACCCGTGAGGGATTTTCTCCATGAACTCAGAAACATTTCCTGTGGAAGTCACTGAGTGAGACACAGGAAATTCTAGGCCGATGATGTACGTGGAAGTGAAAAAAAAAAAAAAAAAAAAAGAAAGAAAAAAAAATGAAGAGGCAATTGTGGAGGCCCACATCCCAACCAGCGTCAATCCATTCCACTACCATTTGGCTTCCAGTATGAAAGCCCTCAACTGGAAGTTTGCCAGGATATCCCAAATTTGCACTCCAGATCTTCTTTACACACTGGCATACACCCACCTGAACACCAGGCCATTGTGTGGACTGCTTGTGCAGTTAAGGGAATACGGGGAGGGAGTTAGAAACACCTTCTGTGTCATCTGTCATGCAACATTCACAAAAATCCCACAGAAACACACAGTCTAGCAGCTCCTGAGACTTTGTAATTCTGCAGAAAGCCCCACTTGGGAGAGACCAACCCAAGGAAACACAAATGGGCTGTACCTAGAAATCACAGTGGGGCAAGTTTCAAAAATAATCACCCCTACAATGTCTGGCAGGCCTGAGGAATCCTGCTGATTTTTTTTTTGGATCCTTAAGGATTTTGCTGTTTATTCCTTGTATTCTTCACATTTCTGCAAGCTCATTCACATCAGCCCCTCTCCTAGTGTCATGGGAGTACACAGTGGATGCCACAGAGAAGACAGATGGGAGTCCTCCACCTTCGCGCTTTCATGAAGATCTCCTTCTCTGCCAAGCCACAGGAACTTGTCGCTAGGCAAAATGACATCATTTGTGATGGTAGCCAGAGCGCACAATCAGGTCAGCTGCCCTGAGACTAGTGCATGTGCATTCCTGAAGCAGGTTCAGGGTCCTGGCTGTCAGAGCTGTCAGTCTGTCTAAGCAGAGGAAAATGGTACAGGCAGAGCTGAACTGATACTGGGGAATAAGCTGCCTTTGTAAACCCAGTGCAGGGCCCTAGAAGTCTCGACCTCAGGGCCCATTCAGGCCATCTATGTGGTCAGGTCCCACTGGAGTAGGAGGAGTTTCGAGACTGTGAGGTAGTAGCTGGGATCTGCTCTTGTGAGTCTACCCAAAAGAGGTGTGAAATAATTAGGTCCCACTGTGATTAAAATACAGTCTGGAGTGTTGCTGAGGGCTCTTTGGGTGATAGAATCATACATGAGACCTCAGAGGTGGGTGTCAGGGCAAGATGTCTGGACTCTAGATGTCACTGCCTTTCTTCATCCTCATCCTCACTGGGGATCCCTGGGAAGTGCAGGAACCATGACAAAGCAAGTCTCAGGTCAGTATTGTTCTCGCACCTCGGACTGGCATCTCACAGGTCCAGATGAGGTTGAGACAGTGTCTCAGAGGCCTCCTGTGGTGACTGCAAGCCTGAAAAATGTGCCTAGTAGTGCTGTTTAGGTGCACTGTGGATTAACCAGGAAAACAAAGAAAAATAAAGGCTAGCCTGAGATAACTATCTGCCTTGTGCTGGAGTCTAAGCAATGTTTAATGATTCATGTTAGAGGACCAAAAAGCCTCCTGCAAAGTAGAAACCACCTCAGCCTTCACAAAGAGGCAATGACCCACAACTTCAACAACAACCAAGCTACCCAAAATCTCTGACATCACTGGCAGCTAAATAATCTTTGGCGATACGCAGTCCCATCCAGCAACAGTCAAATGAAAGAGCCCCTCCAAAACGAGAAGGCTATGCAGATGAAATGAAACAGAGGTTAGATTACCAGGCAAAAGCCAGACACAGATGCGTGCTTCTCATCCTATAGGAATCATGCAGCCCTCCAATAGAAGTGGGAGGACAGGAGTTTCCTTGTTGGCAGTTGTAATGGGAATTTACCATTTTAAATTATCATAACTGCCATTGATAAGACAGTGCTTAGAAGGAAATATTCACACAGTGAAATCCCATAAGAGGTGTTCTCTGTGAACTGGGAAACATTTAGTGTGGAAGTCATTGAGCCAGACCCAGGAAACGCTAAGCCGATGAGGAACATAAAATCAGAAAAAGAACAGGCATGAATGGAGGCCACATCCCACCCAATATCCATTCCACTCCCACTTGGCTCCAGGTATGAAAGCCCTGAAATTGGGAATTTACACTGATGGCCCTAATTTGCACCCCAAATGTTCCTTGCACATTGGAGTACTCCCACCTGAACACTGGTCCATTGTGTGGACTGCTTGTGTAATTAAGTGAATGTGGGAATGGAGTTGAAAACACCTTCTGTGTCATCCCTCTTCATATTTTTTTTTGCAGGTGAAGTTGCAGGACCCCATCCACACCTCACCAGAATGTATCCTCGCACCTATCTGATCATATTGCTGCTCACACTCTATGTCCCAGGATGAAATCTCCAGATGACAGAGGAGTGCCTTTTCAGGACGTGAAGCACCTGCTCAGCTGGGATCCAGATTCGAGATAAATTCAAGGGGTCCTGTGGACCAGACTGCTAGTGTCTGTACCTACTTTGGCCACAGGACAATGAAATATTGAGGGATGCCTCTTTCTTGCTGTGGTGTGCTCTTTCTTTCTGGAAGAGTTTTTGTTTTTGTTTTTGTTTTTGTTTTGCAGAGGGAGGTGATTTGGACCCCTGCATGTTTCAGACAGCCTCCCAATTCACTGCGGATTCATGATCCAGAGAAAAATAAAGAACAGGGAGCCCTCAAGGCCAAGCAGAGCCACACACAGACAGGCCATCAAAAAGTTGGGCGACTTAAAAAAAAAAGAACGGCTGAAGTGCATTAGCCTCATTCCTTTAGCAGGCCGCACTTACTGGTACACACACACACACACAAACACACTATACCACACACAAACACACAGACATCCAACACTTGCAACACTCCCACAGAAACAGACAGCCCAACAGCTCCTGAGGCTGCATGCTTCTGCCAGAAACCCCACCTGAAAGACAGCAACCCCAGGGAACACAGGCAGTCTGTACCTAGAAATCACAGTGGGGCAAGTTTCAAAAAGACTCAACCCTACAATATCTAGGCGGGTCTGAGGAATTGTGCAGATCCTTTTGCATCCTTAGGGCTTTCACAGTTTATTCCTGGGGCTGTGCTTAATGTTTCTTCAAGCTGGCTCACATCTGCCCTCTCCTAGGATTATGGTACTATCGCGTAGGTCCCTCAGAGAAGAGAGGTGAATGTCCACAGCTGATGCACCTCCACAGAGGTTTTCTTCTTTGCCAAGTCACAGGGACTTGTGACTAGGACACAGTTACATTCATTGTGATGCTAGCCAGAGCACACAATCAGACATGGTTCCCTGAGACTAGGTCATGCACATTACTTAGGTGGGCTCAGGTGCTGGCAGCTTGCCTAAGCAGAGAAAAATGCTACAGGAAGAGCCGGGCTGGTATCAGGAAAAATGATGACTGCAAAAACCCACTGTGTGACCCTGAAAGTCTCGACCTCAGGTCCCCTTTGGGCTGTCTCTGTGGTCAGGTTGCTCCAGAGGAGGAGGCATTTCCATAATATGAGCTGGTCACTGGAAACTGCTCTTCTGTCTCCATTCCTGAATGAGGCTGTGTGCAACAATCAGGTCTCATGGAGATTCAAATACAATCTGGTGTGTCACTGAGGATTCTTTGGGTGATATAATCATACCTGAAACCCCAGAGGTGGGTTTCATCAAAAGATGTCCTGACTCTTGATCTCACTGCCTCCCTTCATTCTAGGCCTCACAGGGGCTCTTTGGGAAAAGTAGGAGCCACAGCAAAGGCAAGTCCAAAGTGGAGAAGTGTTCTCATGCCTCAGACTTGCCTCTCACAGATGAAGATGAGATTGAGACAGTGTCTCAGAGGCTGTCTGTGGTGATGGCAAACCTAAAAACAGTGTTCAGTAGTACTGTTGGAAACTCTGTGGATTTCCTATGAAAGAAAAGAAAAATTAAGGCTCACCCGACAGAATGACCTACCTTGTGCTGTAATCCAAGCAATGTTCAATGATTCCTGTCAGAAGACCCAAATGCCTCCTGCAAACTGCAAGCATCTTCGGCCCCAAAAATGAGACCACAAATCACAACCTTGAGTGCAGCCAGCCTCCCCAAATCCCTTTTGCTCTCTGAAATTCCTGGAAGCTAAATAATCTGTGGTGAGAGGCAGTTTCATCCAGCAGCAGCTTGATGAAAGAGCCCCTCCACAATGAGAAGGCCATGCTAATGAAATGAAACAGAGGCTACATTACCAGGTAAAACCCACACATGACTGCCTGCTTCTCATCCTGCAGGAATCATGCAGCCCTCCAATAGAAGTGGGAGAAGAATAGTTTCCTTGTTGGCAGCCTTAATGGGAATTTACAGTTTTAAATGTATCACAGGTGCCCAGCAATTAAAACATGACAATGTTTAGAAGGAATCATTCACAAAATGTATTCACATGAGAGTCATTCTCCGTGAACTGGGAAATGTTTAGTGTGGAAGTCATTGAGCCAGTCCAAGCAACCCTAGGCAGATGAGGAACTTGGAAGTCAGGGGAAGAAAAGGCAAGTCTGGAGGTCACATTCCATCCAGTATCAATCTATTTCACTCCCATTTGGCTCTGGCTATGAAAGCTTTCAAATTGGGAATTTGCCAAGATGGCTCTCATTTGCACTTCAAATGTCCCTGGCACATTGGAGTACTTCTATCTGAACATGTGGGGATAGAGTTGGAAGAATCTTCTGTGTCATCTGTCTTCATTTTTTTTTGCAGGTGAATTTGTAGGACCCCATCCAACAATCACCAGATTGTGTACCTACCCCAGCTGATCTCATTATTGCTCACACTGTATGTCCCAGGATGAAATCCCAAGATGAGGGAGGAGTGTTCCCTCACTATATCAAGCACCTGCTTGGCTGGGAACCAAATTTGAGGGAAATTCAGGGACCCTGCTGACAGGACTGCTAGTGTTTCTTCCTTGGTTACTGTAGGAAAATAAAACAATGGAAGATGTCTGTTTTTAGTATGGTGTGCTCCATTTTTTTCTAGAAGAGTGGTTTCTTTGGTAGGAGGTGGTAACTTGGATGCTGACAGGTCTCAGCCAGCCTCTGAATTCACTGCAGACGTGATCTATGGAAAAATAAATAACCTGGAGCCTGACAGCCCATGAAGAACCATGTGAACAGGCCACCAAAAGTTGGGAAACCCAAAAAGTAAAAAAAAAGAAGAGCTGAAGTGCATTAGCCACATTCCTTTAAGCAGAATCCACTTACCAGCACACAAAAACACACACATTCACACAATACCACATACATGCAGACATTTAGCACCCACAACACTCCCACATAAACATACAGCCCAGTAGCTCCTGAGACTGTGTGTTTATTTAGGAAGCCCCATCTGAGAGAGAGCAACCCCAAGGAACAGAGGTGGTCTGTACCTAAAAATCACAGTAAGGAAAGATTCAAAAAGACTCACCCCTACAATGTCTAGGCAGGACTGAGAAATTCTGAATATCCTTCTGGATTTTTAGGGATTTCAAAGTTTATTGCTGGGGCTCCACTTGACATTTCTTCAGGCTGGCTTACATCTGCCCTCTCATAGCATCATCGGACTATCCAGTGGATCCTGCAGAAAAGACAGGCGAGAGTCCATGGCCAATGAACCTCCATAAAGGTCTACTTCTCTGCCAAGCCACAGGGATTTTTCTCTAGGCAATGGTGACATTCACTGTGATACTAGCCAGAGCTAACAATCAGTCATGGTATTCTGAGACTAGCTCATGTGCTTTCATGAGGCAGGCTCAGGCACCCGGCTATAAGAGCTGTCAGCCTGCCTAAGCAGAGAAAAATGATACAGGCAGAGCAGGCCTGATATCAGAAAAAGAGGCTGCCTGTGAAAACCCACTGTGGGACCCTAAAAGTCTCAACCTCAGGGCCCATTTGGGCCATCTCCCTGGTCAGGTCCCACTAGAGGAGGTGTTCCAAGACCATGAGGTGGTGGCTGGAAACTGCTCTTCAAACTCCATTCCCAAAAGAGAATGTGTGTGTGCAAGAATCCATTACAATGTGGATTGGAATATAGTCTGGTGGGTTGTGGAGGGTTCTTTGGGTCATAGCATTATACCTGAGACCCCACATGCTGGTGTCAGTGAAACATGGCGAGGCTCTTGACCTCACAGGTTCCCTTCATCCTGGGCTTCACAGGGGCTCTCTGAGAAAGGCAGGAACCATGACAAATCCAAGTCCAATGTTGAGCCGTGTTTTCACACCTCAGACTGGCTTGCCACAGGTGCAGATGAGATTGAGACAGTGTCTCAGACTCCATCATAGGCTAAGGTAAGCCTGAAAAGGATGTCCAATGTTGTGGGAAGTCAGGGACCCCCAATGGAGGGACTGGCTGAAACTGGGGCAGAAGAACATAAATTATAAAGATTTCATGGACATTTATTAGTTCCCAAAATTAATACTTTCATAATTTCTTACATCTGTCTTTAATGCAATCTCTGAGCATAAATTGTGAAGATTTCATGGACATTGATCACTTCTTCAGTCAATACTCTTATAATTTCCTATGCCTGTCTTCAATCTCTTAATACCGTCTTCTTCATAAACTGAGGATGTATGTCACCTCATGACCCTGCGATGATTGCATTATCTGTACAAATTGTTTGTAAATCATGTGTGTTTGAACAATAAGAAATCTGGGCACCCTGAAAAGGAACAGAATAATAGCGATTTTCAGGGAACAAGGGAGATAACCATAAGTTCTGACTGCCTCTGAGGCAGGGCAGACCAGAGTCATATTCCCAGGGGAGGTCTCTGGATGGCCACTCTGGGAGTGTGTCTGCCTTATGCAGTTGAAGATAAGGGATGAAATACACCCTGGTCTCCTGCAGTGCCCTCAGGCTTGCTAGGGTTAGGAAATTCCAGCCTGGTGAATTCTAGTCAGACTGATTGTCTGCTCTTGAACACTGTTTCCTGTTAAGATGTTTATAAATGACAATGCATGCCCAGCGGGACATGGAACCTCATCAGTAATTCTAATTTTGCCCTGGCCTTGTGATCTTGCTCTGTCTCTCTGCCCTTGTGATCTTTTATTGCCCTTTGAAGCATGTGATCTTTGTGACTTACTCCCCTCTTCATACCCCTATTCCCATTTGAAATCCCTAATAACAACTTGCTGGTTTTGTGGCTCAAGGGAATCATGGAACCTGCTGATATGTGATGTCACCCCTAGAGTCCTGGCTGTAAAATTTCTCTCTTTGTACTCTTTCTCTTTATTTCTCAGACTGGCCGACATATAGGGAAAATAGAAAAGAAACTATGTTGAAATATTGGGGGCTGGTTCCCCCAATAGTGCAGTAGTGCTGTTGAAGGGCACTGTGGATTGCCCATGAAAGCAAAGAAAAATCAAGGCTTGCCTGAGAGAATGTGCTGCTTTGTGCTGGAGTCCAACAATGTTCAATGCTTCCTGTTCAAGGACCCAAAAGTGTCCTGCAACATGCAAACAACCTCAGCCCCCACAACGAGATAATGACCCTAAACATGGAGTACAGCTAGCCTTCCCAAATTTTCTTTTGCTCTCCAAAATTCCTGGCACCAAAATAATCTGTCGTGAAAGGCAGTCCTATTCAGCAACAGCCCAATGAAAGAGACCCTCCACCATGAGAAGAGCATGCAGATGAAATAAATCAGAGGCTATATTAGCAGGCAAAAGCCAGACAAAACTGCCTACTTCTCATCCTAAAGGAATCATGCAGCCTGTGGCTTGAAGTGAAACAACAAGAGTTTCTTTGTTGGTGACTGTGATGGGAATTTTTGGTTTTAAACATATCTAAAGCTGCCCAGTCATTAAAACCAGTATTAAGACAGTGTTAAGAAGGGAACATGCAATGGATTCCCATAATGGTCATTCTCCATGAATTGAGAAACTTTTAGGGCTTAAGTCTTTCAGCCACACACAGGAAACTGAAGGTTGATGAGGAACATGGAAATTAGCGAAAGAAGAGGCAAGTGTGGAGGCAACATCTCATCCAGTATCAATGTATTTCACTCCCATTTGGTTATGGGTATGAAAGCCCTCAAATCAGTAGTGTGCTGGGGTAGCCATAGTTTGCACTCCAAACGTCTCTTGCACATTAAAGTACTCTCGCCTGAATACTGGGCCATGGTGAGGACTGCTTGTCCAATTACAGGAACAGGTGATGGAGTTGGAAGCACCTTCTATGTCATCTATCTTCATTTTTTTTTGCAGGTGAATTTGTGGAACCAAATCCACTTCTCAAAAGATTGTATCCTCTCCCCTTTCTGACCTTATTTCTGCACACATTGTTTGTCTCAGGATCAAAATCAAAGATGATTGAAGAGTGCCCCCTCAGGATATGAAGCACCTGCTCAGCTGGGACTAGAATTTGAGGTGAATTCAAGGGGACCAGTGGACAGGACTGTTAGTGTCTGTCCCTGGTTTGGCCACAGGCCAATGAAACACTGGGAAATGTCTGTTTTCTTGTGTGGTGTGCTCCTCTTCTTTCAAAAATAGTGGCTTTATTTGCAAAGGGGAGGTGATTTATATTCCGTTGGTCGCAGCCAAATTCCCAATTCAATGTGGATTCATGACACACAGAAAAATAAAGAACATGGAACCCTGCAGCCCAAGCAGAACCACACAGACTGGCCACCAAAAAGTTTGTGGACTCCAAAAAAGAAGTGCTGAAGTGTTTTAGTCAAATTCCTGTAAGAATACTCCACTTACAGGCACAAACACATAAACACACACACACACACACACACAAACACACCATGCCACACACACATGCAGACATCTAACACTGTCAACATTCCCACAGAAACACACAACCCATCAGCTCTTGAGGCTGCACTGTTCTGCCGAAAGCCCCATTTGGTAGAGAGCAATCCCTGGGAAAACAGGCAGTCTGTACCTCGATATCACAGTAGGGCAAGTTTCAAAAAGACTCACCCCTACAATGTCTAGGCAGGCTTGAATAGGATCTTGTGGATCCTTTCTGATCCTTAGAGATTTTGTGTATTACTACTGGGGCTCTGCTTGATGTTTCTTCTGTCTGGCTCATGCCCACCCTCTCCTAGCATTATGGGACTATCCTGTGGATGCCACGGATAAGACAGATGAGAGTCCACTGCCACCACACCTCCATGGAGGTCTCTTTCTACACCAAGCCACAGGGACTTGTTGCTAAACAAAGGTGACATTCATTGTGAATCTAGCCAGAGTTCTCAATCTGGCCTGCTGCCCTGAGACTAGTGCAAGAACATTGGTGAGGCAGGCTCAGGTGCCAGACTGTCAGAACAGTCAGCCTGCTGAAGCAGTGGAAAATGGCACAGGCAGAGTTGGCCTGGTATTGGGGAAAAGGCCGCCTGTGAAAACCCACTGCAGAACCCTAAAAGTCTCAATCTCAGGGCCCCTTCTGGTTGTCTCTGTGGTGGGGTCCCGCTGGGAGAGAGGGCATTTTGAGACTGTGAGGTGGTTGCTAAAAACTACTCCTCTTACTCCATTCCCAAAGGAGGCTGGGTGCAGAATCAGGTCCCATGGGTGTTGGAATATAATCAGGTGTGTTGTTGAGGGTTCTTTGGGTAATATAATCATACCTGAGACCTCAGAGGTGGGTGTCAGAGAAAGATAGCTGGACTCTAGATGTCACCGATTCTCTTCCTCCTGGGTCTTGCAGGGACTTTCTGGGAAGGGCAGGAACCACGTCAAAGGCAATTGCATGAAGGGGCAGTGTTCTCACACTTCAGACCTTCCTCTCCTGCGTGCAGATGAGGTTGACACATTGTCTTAGGGGCCCTCTGTAGCGATGGCAAGCCAGAAAAGAGTGTCCAGTAGTGCTATTGGGCACTGTGGATTCCCCATGAAAGCAAAGAAAAATTAAATCTCAACTCAGAAAAAGAGCTGCCTTTTGCTGCAATCCAAGCAATGTTCAACGATTCCTCTCAGAGGACTCAAAAGTGCTGAAGCGCATCAGCCATATTCCTTTAAGCAGAATCTAGTTACAGGCAAAGACACACACACACACATGCCTACAAATAAACAGACAATGCCACACGAACATGCAGACATCCAACACTTGCAACACTATCACAGAAACACACAGCCCAGTAGCTTCTGAGTTTGCTTGGCTCTGCAGGAAGACCTACCTGGAAAAGAGCAACCCTGGAGAATACAGTCGTGATATACCTAGAAATCACAGTGGAGCAAGTTTCAAAAAGACTCACCGTTACAATGTCTAGGCAGACCTGAGAAATCCTGCATATTTTTTAATCATTTGGTATTTTGCAGTTTATTCTTGGGGCTCTGCTTGAAGTTTATTCTGGCTGGCTCAGGTCTGCCATCTCGTAGGATTATGGAACTATCCATGGATATCACAGAGAAAAGAGGGGAAAATTCACTGCTGACTCACCTCCATGGAGGTCACTTTCTTCTCCAAGCTGAGGGACTTGTCTCTAGGCAGCAGCGACATTTATTGTGACACTAGCCAGAGTTCATAATCAGGCCTAGTAACCTGAGACTAGGGCATGTGCATTTGAGAGGCAGGCTTTGACACCCAACTATCAGAGCTGTCAGCCTGCGTAAGCAGAAGAAAATCATACAGGCCGAGCTGCCCTAGTATCAGGAAAAAGGCTGTCTGTGAAAATCCCCTTTGGGATCATAAAAGTCTCGACCTCAGAGCCCTTCCGGGTTGACCCCATAGTTGGGTCCCGCTGGAGCAACAGGCATTTCAAGACTATCAGGTGGCCACTGGAAACTGCTTTTCTGGCTCCATCCCCAAAAGAACTTGTGTTGTGCAAGAATCAGTTTCCATCAGGATGGGGATATAGTCTGGTGTGTTGTTTAGGGTTTTAGGGGTGACAGAATTATAAATGAGATCACATGATAGCATCAGTGAAAGATGGCTGGGTTCTTGACCTCACTGCCTCTCTTCATCCTGGGCCTGGCAGTGGCTCTCAGAGAAAGGCAGAAACCATAACAAAGGCAAATCCCAGGTGGAGCAGTGATCTCACACCTCAGAATTTTCTCTCATGTGTGCTGATGAGGTTGAGACTGTGTCTCAGAGGCCATCTGTGGTAATGGCAAGCCTGAAAATGGAGTCCAGTAGTGCTGTTGTGGGGCATTGTGGATTGATTCCTCATGAAAGCAGAGAAAAATCAAGACTCACCTGAGACAATGAGCTGCCTTATACTGGAGTCCAAGCAATGTTCAATGATCCCCGTTAGAGGACCCAAAAGACTCCTGCAAAGTGTAAACAACCTCAGACCCCATGATGAGACAAGGACCCACAACCTGGAGCTCAGCCAGCCTACCTTAAGTCCTTTTGGCTCTCTAAAATCCCTTGTAGCTAAATAATCTGTGGTTAGAGGCAGTCCCATCCAGCAACAGGCCAATGAAATAGCCCCTCCACAATAAGAAGACTGTGAAGATGAAATGAAACAGAGGCTAGATTATCAGAAACAAGCCAGACAGGGCTGCCTGTCCCACATCTGGCAGGAATCATGCATCCCTCTGATAGAAGTTTAGGAACAAGAGTTTCCTTGTTGGCAACTGTAATGGGAGTTAATGATTTCAAAAGTTTCAAAGTTTCTCAGTCATTAAAACGCGACAGTATTTAGAAGGAAATACTCAAGCAATGAATTCTCACAATGGTTGTTGTCCATGAACTGTGAAACGTTTAGTGTGGAAGTTAAGCCAGACCCAGGAAACCCTAGGCTAATGAGGAACATGGAAGTCAGGAAAAGAAGAGGTAAGTGTGGAGGCCACATCCCACCCACCATCAGTCCATTCCACTCCCATTTTGTGCAAATATAAAGGACTTTAAATCAAGAGTTCACCAGGATGGCCCCAATTTGCACTGCAAATGTTTCTTGCTCATCAGAGTGAGCCAACCTGAGCCCCAAGCCATGGTGTGGACAGCTTGTGCAAATTAAGGAAATGTGGAAATGGAGTTGGAAGCACCTTCTGTGTCATCTGTGTTCACTTTTTTGCAGGTGAAGTTGCAAGACCCATCCGCCCCTCACCAGATTGTACCATCAACCCTATGTGACCTTATTGCTACTCACACTGCATGTCCCAGGATGAAATATCAAGATGATGTAGGAGTGTCCCCTCATGATGTAAAGCACCTGCTCAGCTGGAAAATGAAATCAAGGTAAACTCAAGGGGCTCTGTGGACATTACTGTTAGTGTCTCTCCCCGGGTTTGTTGCAGGACAATGTAACACTGGAAGATGTCTGTTTTTGGTGTGGTGTGCTCCTCTTCTTTCTAAAACAGTGGATTTTTTGCAGGGGAAGGTGATTTGGATGCCGGCGGGTCTCAAACACCCACCCTATTCACTGTGGATTCATAATCCACTGAAAAATAAAGAACACAGGGCCTTGCAGCCCAATCAGAGCCACACAGACAGGACACCAAAAGGTTAAGAGACTCAAAAACAGAAGTGCTGAAGTGTGATATCCACATTCCTTTAAGCAGACCCCACTTACGGGCACACACACATATACCAAAACACACACACACCAACACAAAATGCCACACACACATGCAGACATCAAACACTCACAATACTAACATAGAAACACAGCCCAGCACCTCCTAGGCTGTATGGTTCTGCAGGAAGCCCCTCCTGGGAAAGTATAATTCTGGGGAACATAGGCTGGTTCTATTTAGAAATCACAGTGGGGCAAGTTTAAAAAATACTCACCCCTACAATATCTAGGCATGCTTGAGAAATTTTGCAGATTTTTCTGGATCCTTAGGATTCCATGGTTTATTCCTGGGCCTCTGCTTGATGTTTCTTCAGGCTGGCTCATGTCTTCCCTCTCCTAGAGTCATGGGAAAATCGCCTGTATCCCACAGAGAAGACAGGTGAGAGTCCATCACTGACCCAACTCCATGGCCATCTCTTCCACCAAGCACTAGGGACTTGTTGCTGGGCAATGATGGCATTCATTGTGATGCTAACCAGAGCTCACATTCAGGCTGGTGCCCTGTGACTAGAGCATGCACATTTGTGGGCAGGCTTGGGTGCCCAGCTGTCAGAGCTGTCAGCCTGCCTAAGCAGAGGAAAATGGTATAGGAAGTGCCAGCCTGCTATCAGGAGAAAGGCTCCCTGTGATAACCCACTGCAGGACTCTAAAAGTCTTGAATTTAGGGCCCCTTGGGCCTTCTGTGTGGTCAAGTCCTGCTGGAGAAGGAGGCATTTTATGACTGTCAGTTTGTTCCCTGAAAACTGCTCTTTTGACTCCATTTCTGAAAGAAGCTGTGTGCAAGAATTGGGTCCCATTGGAATTGCAATGTAGTCTGGTGACTTGTAGAGGGGTCTTTGGGTGATAGAATTAAACCTGAGACCTGAGAGGTGGGTGTTAGTGAAAGATGGCCTGGTCCTTAACCTCATTGACTCCCTTCATCTTGGGCCTCACAGGGGCTTTCTCAGATAGGCAGGAAATATGAGCATGGTAAGCCCAAGGTCAAGACATGCTCTCACACTTCAAACCGGCCTCTCACAGGTGCAGATGAGGTTCAGTTTCTCAGAGGCCATCTGTGGTGATTGCAACCCTATAAATTGTATGCAATAGTGTTAGTGAGGGGCACTGTGCACCCACCATGAAAGCAAGGAAAAATCAATGCTGGCATAAGATAAAGAGAAGACTTGTGCTGGAGTCCAAGCAACATTCAAATATTCCTGTCAGAGCACCCCAAACCCTCTTGCAAAGTGTAAACAACCTCAGCTCCCATGAGGAGACCATGATCCACAATCTGGGGTTCAGCCAGCCTACTCAAAGTCCCTTGTGCTCCCTGAAATCCCTAGCAGCCAATAAATCTGCAGTGAGAGTGAGCCCCATCAAGCAACAACCCAATGAAAGACCCCTTTCACAATGAGGAAGGATGTGCAGATGCAATGAAACAGAGCCTAGATTACCAGGCAAAGCCAGACATGGCTGCATGGTTCCCATCCTACAGGAATCATGCAGCCCTCCCGTAAAAGCTGGAGAGCAAGAGTTTCTGTTACAGCTGTAACAGAAATGCATGGTTTTAAAATTAACACAGCTACCCAGTCATTAAAACATGACTGTGTTTAGAAGGAAACACTCACGTAATGGATTCCCTTAAGAGTGGTCTTCCATGAACTGGCAAATGTTTAGCAGAGAAGACATTGAGCCAGACCCAGGAAACCCCAGGCAAAGGAGGAAAATGTAAGTCAGGATATGAAAAGGCCATCGTGGAGGTCACATCCCACTTTGCATCAATCAATGTTACTCACATTTGGCTCAGGTATGACAGCCCTCAAATCAGGAGTTTGCCAGGGTGGCCCCAATTTGCACTCCAAATGTTCCTTGCATGTTAGAGTACTGCCACCTGAACACTGGGCCATGGTGTGGACTGCTTGTGCAATTAAGAAAATGCAGGGATGGAGTTGGAAGCTACTTCTGTGTCATCTGCCTACATTTTTTTGCAGGTGAAGCTGTAAGACCCCATCCAACCCTCACCAGATTTTGTCCTCACACCTATCTGACCTTATTGTTGCTCACACTCTATATCCCAGGATGAAATCCCAAGATGATGTAGGTGTGCCCCCTCACAATGTGAAGCACCTGCTTGGCTGGAAACCAAATTCAAAGTAAATACAAGGGACCCTGTGGGCAGTACTCCTAGAGTCTATCCCTAGATTGGCCTTGGACCATAAAACACTAGGAGATGTCTCTTTTGGTGTAATATCCTCCTCTTCTTCTAGAAGAGTGGCTTTTTTGCAGCGAGAGGTAATTTTGATAGTGGTGGGTCTCAGAATGCCTCCTAATTCACTGCAGATTCATGATCCATAGAATAATAAAGAACACGGAGCCCCGTAGCCCAAGCAGAGCCAACCAAAATTTTGGGAGACTGAAAAATAAAAAAGCACTGAAATGTGATAGCCACATTCCTTTAAGCAGATTTTACCTACAGGCGTGCATGCATGCACACACACACACACACACAATGTCACACACACACACATAGACATCCCACACTTGAACCAGTCCCACAAAAACAAACAGCCCAGCAGCTTCTGAGGCAGTGTGTTTCTGCAGGAATCCCCACCTCGTAGAGAGCAACCTTGGGAAACACAGGCAGGCTGTACCTAGAAATCACAGTGGGGCAAGTTTCAAAAAGACACACACTTACAATGTCTAGGCAGGCCTGATCCTTTTGGATCCTTAGAAATTTTGTAGTTTATTCCTAAGGCTCTGCTTGGTGTTTCTTCAGGCTGGCTCATGTATGGCCTCTCCCAGAATTATGGAACTATCCTGTGGATTCTACAGAGAAGACAGGAGACAGTCCACCACCAACGCACCTCCACAGAGGTTTCCTACTCTGCCAAGCCTCAGGGACTTGTCACTAGGCAACCGTAACATTCATTGTGACACTAGCCATAGCTCACAATCAGGCCTGGTGTCCTGAGACTAGCACATGCACATTTGTGAGCCAGGCTCCGGTTCTGGGCTGTCAGAAATATCAGCCTGCCTAAACATAAAAAATTGTACAGGCAGAGCCTGTCTGGTATTGGGGAAAAGGCTGCCTGTGAAAATCCACTGTGGGATCCTAAAAGTCTCAACCTCAGGGCCCTTTTGGGCCATCTCCCTGGTCAGGTCCCACTGAAGTAGAAGGTGTTTTAAGACTGTGAGGTAATCACTGGAAACTGCTCTTCTGAATCCATTCCCACAAGAGGCTGCTTGGCAGAGTTGGGTCCCATGGATAATGGAATATAGTCTGGTGTGCTTTTGAGGCTTCTTTGGGTGACAGAATCATACCTGAGACCCCACAGGCCAGTGTCAGCTAAAGATTGCCAGACTCTTGACCTCACTGCCTCCCCTCATTCTGGGCTCTCTGGGAAAGTCAGGAAACAGGACAAACACACGTCCAAGGTGGAGCAGTGTTCTCACACCTTGGACTGGCCTCTCACAGGTGCAGATGAGATTGGGATAGTGTCTCAGAGGCCGTCTGTGGAGATGGCAAGACTAAAATTGGTGTCTCATAGCTGCTAAGGGGCACTATGTATTCCCCATGAAAGCAAAGAAAAATTAAGGCTCACCTGAGAGAATGAGCTGCATTGTGGTAGAGTCCAAGAAATGTTCAATGATTTTCATCAGATGACCCAAAAGCCTCCTGCAAAGTGCAGACAACCTCAGCTCACACAAGGAGACCGCGATCCACAACCTGGAGCACAGCCAGCCTACCCAAAGTTCCTTTTGCTCTCTGAAATCCCTGTCAGTTAAATAATCTGTGATGAGAGGCAGTTCCATCCAGCAACAACAGAATGAAAGAGCCCTTCCACAATGAGATGACCATGCAGATGAAATGAAACAGAGGCTAGATTACCAGGCAAAAGCCAGACATGGCTGCCTGCTTCTCATCCTGTGGGAATCATGCAGGCCTTCATTATAAGTGAGAGAACAAGAGTTTCCTTGTTGGTAGCTGTAATGGGAAATTACGGTTTTAAAAGTATCAAAGCTGCCCAGTCATTAAAACATGGCAGTGTTTAGAAAGAAACACTTACCCAATGGATTTCCATGAGGTTTGCTCTCCGTGAACTGTGAAACATTTACTGTGGAAGTCATTGAGCCAGGCCCAGGAAACCCTAGGCCAAAAAGACTGGCTCATATTTACACTATCCTAGGATCATGGGCCTATGCTGTGGATCCCACAGAGAAGACAGGTGAGATTCCACTGCTTACTCACCTGCATGGAGGTTTCCTTCTCCGCCAACCTACAGGAACTTTTCACTAGGCAATGGTGACATTCTCAGTGATGATAGCCTGAGCTAACTATCAGCATGGCACACTAAGCCTAGTGCATGCACATTTCTGAGGCAGGCTCAGGTGCCTGACTGTGAGAGTTGTCAGTCTGCCTAAGCAGAAGAAAATGGTAAAAACAGAGCTGGCCTTGTATCAGAAATAAGGTTCCCTGTAAAAACCCACTGTGGAACCCTAAAAATCTCGACCTCAGAGCCCCTTTGGCAGTCTCCATGGTCAGATAATGGTAAAGGAGGAGGCATTTTGAGACAGTGAGGTGTTTGCTGGAAACTGCTCTTCTGACTTCATTCCTGAAAGAGCCTGTGTGTAAGAATCATTTCCCATGGTGATTGGAATATTGTGTGCTGTGTTGCTGAGGGTTCTTTGGGTGATACAATCATACCTGAGACCCTAGAGGTAGTTGTCAGTAAAAGATGGCTGAGCTCTTGACCTCTTTGCCTCTCTTCATCTTGGGCTTCACAGGGCCTCTCTAGGAAAGACAGGAATCATGACAAAGGCAAGTCCAAGGTGGGGCAGTGTTCTCACACCTTGGACTGGCATCTCATGAGTGCAGTTCATGAGGCTGAGACAGTGTGTGGTGATGGCAAGCCAGAATAAAGTGTCCATTTGTGCTGTTGAGAGGCACTGTGGATCCCCCATGAAAGCAAAAAAAAAATAATAATAATAATAACAAAACCAGGCTTGCCTGAGAGAAAAAGCTGCCTTTTGCTGAAATCCAATCAATATTCAATGATTCCTTTCAGAGGACCCAAAAGCTGCATGAAAGTGCAAACATCCTTTTTGCTCCCAAAACAAGACAATGACCCACAACTTGGAGCGTAGCCAGCCCACCTGAAGTCCTTTTTTTTTTTTTTTTCAGATATACCTAGCAGCTAAACAACCTGTGGTGAGAGGCAGTCCCATCCAGCAAATGCCAAATGAAAGAGCCCCTCCACAATTAGAAGCCCATGCAGATGAAATAAAACAGAGGCTAGATTACCAGGCAAAAGCCAGGCACAGCTGTCTTCTTCTCATCTCACAGGAATCAAGCAGCCCTCTGACAGAAGTAAGAGAACAAGAGTTTCTTTGTTGGTGGCTGTAATGGTAATTTATGGTTTTAAATGTATCAAAGCTGCCCAGTCATTTAAACTTAACAATGTTTAGAAGGAAACACTCAGACAATGGATTCCCATGAGGGTCGTTTCCCATGAACTGGGTAATGTTTAGTGTGGAAGCTATTGAGCCAGACCCAGAAAATTGAGGAGGAATATGGGAGTCAGAAAAAGCAGAGGTAAGAGTGGAGGCCACATCCCACCCAGCATCATTCCATTCAGCTTCCATCTGGCTTCATGTATGAAAGCCCTCAATTGTGAATTTGCCAGGATGGTCCCAATTTGTGGTCCAAATATTCTTTGCACTTTGGAGTACTTACACCTGAACACTGGGTCATGGTATGGAGTGCTTGTGCAATTAAGGAATGTGGTGATGGAGATGGAAGCACCTTCTGTGTCAACTGTCTCTGTTTTTTGGAAGGTGAATTTGCAGAAACCCATCAACTTCTCTCTGGATTGTATCCTCACCCCTGTATGACCTTATTGCTACTCACATTCTATGTCCCAGGATGAAATCCCATGATGATGGAAGAGTGCCCCTCACAACATGAAGCACCTGCTTTGCTGGGAACTGAAGTCGAGTAAATTCAAGGGGCCCTGCAGACAGGACTGCTAGTGTCTCTCCCTGAGTTGGCCACCAGACAATGAAACACTGCGAGATATCTGTTTTTTGGTGTGGCATGCTCCTGTTCTTTCTAAAAGAGTGGCTTTATTTTTATTTCATTTTTCTTTTTTTGCAGGAGGAGGTGATTTGAACACTGAAGGGTGTCAGCCCACCTATTAATTCACTGATAATTCATCATCCACAGAAAAATAAAGAACGTGGTGTTCAGCACCCCAAACACAGCCACACAGACAGGCTGATAAGTTTGGCAAACTCAAAAAGAAATACTTTAGTTCATTTGCCACATTTCTTTGAGCAGACTCCACTTACAGTCACACACACACACACAAACACACACACAAAGCCACATATACACACAGACATTCAACACTCACAACACTCCCACAGAAACACACATCCCTGCAGCTCCTGACCCTGTATGGTTTTGCGGGAAGCCTCACCTGGGAGAGAGCAACCCAGGGGAACACAGGTGGGCTCTACCTAAAAATCACAGTGAGTAAGTTTAAAAAGGACTCCCGCTTACAACATCTAGGCAGGCCTGAGGCATCCAGCCTGTTGTTTTGGGTCCTTACAGATTTCGCAATTTATTCGTGGGGCTGCACTTGACCTTTCTTCAGGCTGGGTTATGTCTGCCCTTTCCTAGGATCATGGAACTGTCTTGTGGATCCCATAGAGAAGATAGGCGAGAGTCCACCACTAACACAACTCCACAGAGGTCTCATTCTCTGCCAAGCCACAGGGACTTGTCACTAGGCAATGGTGGCATTCACTGTGAGGCTAGACAGAGCCTACAGTTTGTGCCTGGTTCCCTGAGAATAGCGCATGAGCCTTCATGAGGCAGGCATGGGCAACCAGCAGTCAAATCTGTTAGCCTTCCTAAGCAGAGGAGAATGGTAAAGGCAGAGCTCGCCTGGTATCGGGAGAAAGGCTGCCTGTGATAAACAATTGTGGGACCCTGTAAGTCTTGACCTTAGGGCTCTGTTCAGGTGTTTTTGTAGTCTGGTGCTGCTGGAGAAGGAGGAGTTTCCAGACTGTGAGGTGGTCGCTGGAAGCTGCTTTTCTGGTTCCATTCCAAAAGAGGCTGTGTGCAAGAATTGGGTCCCATGAAGTTTGGAATCGTCTGGGGAGTTGTTGAGGGTTATTTGATGTAATCATATCTGAGGCCCCAGAGGTAGGTGTCAGCTAAACATGGCCAGGCTCTTTACTTCCCTTTCTTCCTTCACTGTGGACCCCACAAGGGCTCTCTGGGAAAGGCAGTGATCATGACAAAGGCAAGTCCAGTGTAGAACAGTGTTCCCACATCTCGAACTGGGCACTCACAAGTGCAGATGTGGTTGAGATGATATCTCAGAGGTTTTTTCTTTCAATTGCAAGCCTGAAAAGGGTGTCCGGTAGTATTGCTGAAAGTCACTGTGGGCCCACCACAAAGGCAAAGAAAAATCAAAACTCACCTGAGAGAATGAGCTGACTTGTGCCATAGTCCAAGCAATGTTCAAATATTCCTACCAGAGGACTCAAAAGCCTCCTGCAAAGTGCAAACAACCTAAGCTCCCAGAAAGAGACCATGACCAACACCCAGGAACACAGCCAGACAACCTGACTTCCCTTTTGCTCCCTGAAATCCCTGGCAACCAAGAGATCTGTGATGACAGGCAATCGCATCTGGCAACAGCCCAGTGAAATACTCCCTTCACAATGACAAAGGACTTCCACATGCAATGAAACATAGCTTAGATTACCAGGCAAAAGCCAAACATCTGCCTGCTTCTGATTTCTACAAGAATCACACAACCCTCTGATAGAAGTGGGAGAAAAAGAGTTTCCAGTCTGTGACAGGAATTTATGGTTTTAAATATATCAAAGCAGCCCTGTCATTAAAAAGAGACAGTGTTTAGGAGGAAACACTCATGCAACGGATTCCCATGAGGGTCATCCTCCATGAACTGGCAAACATTAAGTGTGTAAGAAATTTAGCCAGACCCAGGAAACCCTAGGTTGATGAGGAACATGGAAATCAGGAGCAAAAGAGGCAAGTGTGGAGGCCACATCCCATCCAACAACCCAATCCCAGCCAGACACAATCCAATCCTCACTAGATTGTATTCTCACCCATCTCTGACCTTATTTCTGCTCACACTCTCTGTCCCGGAATGAAATCCTAAGACAATGGAGGAATGTCCCCTGATTATGTCAGCACCTGCTCTGCTGGGATCTGAATTCGAGGTAAATTCAAGGGATTCTGTGGACAAGACTGCTAGTGTTTCTCCCTCGGTTGGACATGGGACAATAAAACACCGAGAGAAGAGAGTTCTTGGGTATAACATGCTCCTCTTCTTTCTATAACAGTATTTTTTTTTCAGGGAGAGGTGATTTGGACCCCGGCATGTCTCAGCCAGACTTTCAATTCACTGCTGATTCATGATCCACAGAAAAATAAAGAACACAGAGCCCTACAGCCCAAGCAGAGCCACACACACAGGAGACCAAAATGTTGCATTACTAAGAAAAGAAAAGAAAAGAAAAGAGAAAAGAAAACAAAAAACACCCTACAATGCATTAGTCACCCTGCACTCACAGGCAAAACTCCCACACACACACCCACAAATGCACAAAGCCACACATGCAAGCAGACATCCAACACTCACAACACTCACAAAGAAACAGACAGCCCATAGGTTCTGAGGCTGCCTGTTTCTGCAGGAAGCCCCACCTGGAAAGAGCAACCCTGGGGAATACAGGCAGGCTATACCTAGTAATCATCATGGGGCAAGTTTCAAAAAGAGTCACTCCTGCAATGTTTAGGCAGGCCTGAGGGATCACCCATATTTTTTTGGATCCTTAGGGATTTTGCCACTCATTCCTGGGGTTCTGCTTCATGTTTCTTTAAGTTGACTCATATCTATTCTCTCCTAGCATCATGGGACTCTCCCATGGATCCCACGGAGAAGACAGGTGAGAATCCACCACTGATGCACCTCCACAGAAGTCTCATTCTCTGCCAAGCCATAGGGACTTGATGCTAGGCAATGGTGTCATTCATTATGACACTAGCCAGAGTTCATTGCTCAGGCCTTGTGCTTTGAGACTAGCATATGCTCATTCCTGAGGCAGCCTCCGGCACCTGACTGTCAAAGCAGTTGTCCTGAATAAGCAGAGGAAAATTGTATAGGCAGAGGCAGCCTGGTATGGGAAAACTTCTGCCTGTGATAATCTACTGTGGGACCCTAAAGGTCTCAACCTGATTGCCCCTTTGGGTCATCTCGGTGGTGGGGTCCCTTTGGAGGAGGAGGTATTTCTAGACTGTGAGGTGGTTGCTGAAAACTGCTTTTCTGACTCCATTCCCAAAACAGGCTGTGTGCAAGAATGGGGTTCCATGGGAATTGGAATATAGTCTGCTGAGGTGTTGAGGAGACCTTGATTGACAGAATCATTCCTGATATCCCAGAGGGAGGTGTCTGCAAAAGACAGCTGGGCCCTTTACCGCACTGCCTCCCTTGAGCTGGGCCTCACAGGGGCTCTCTGGGACAGGCAGGAACCTTTAAAAACGCAAGTGCAAGGTGAAGCTCTGTTCCCCCACCTTGAACTGGCCTTGCTTGCTGGCGGATGAGGTTGTGACAGGGTCTCAGAGGCTGTCTGTGTTGATTGCAAACCTGAAAATGTTGTCTAGTAGTGCTGTTGATGGGCAATGTGGACCCCCTAGGAAAGCAAAGTAAAATCAATGCTCACCGAGAGAATGAGAAGCCTTGTTCGGGATTCCAAGCAATGTTCAATGATTCTTGCAAGAGGACCCAAAATCCTTCTGCAAAGTGAAAATATCCTCAGTCCCTACAATGTCACCAAGACCCAAAAACTGGAGCTCAGCCAGTCTATCCAAAGTCTTTTTTACTCTCTGAGATCCCTGGATGCCAAAAGATCTGTGGCAAGAGGCATTCCCATCCAGCAACAGCCCAAAGAAGGAGCCCTGCCACAATAAGAAAGGGCTTGCAGATGAAATGAAACAGAGCCTATGTTACCAGACACATGTTAGACACAGTTGCCTGCTTCTCATCCCACAGGAATCATGCTGCCCTCTGATGGAAGTGGGAGAACAAGAGTTTCCCTATTGGCTACTGTATGGGTATTTATGATTTTAAAAGTATCAAAGCTGCCCAGTCATTAAAACGTGACAGTGTTTAAAAGGAAATACTCATGCAATGGATTCCCCTGTGGGTCATCCTTCGTGAACTGGGAAAAATTTAGTGTGGAAGACAGCAAGCCAGACCAAGGAAACCCTAATTCGATGAGGAACATGGAAGTCAGAAAAAGAAGAGGCAAGTTTGGAGGCCACATGTCACCCAGCATCAATCCACCCCACTCCCATTTGGCCAAGGGTATGAAAGCCCTCAAATTGGCAATTTGCCAGGATGGCCACAGTTTGCACTCCACATGTCCATGGCACGTTGGAGAACTCCCACTTGAACACTGGTCCATGGTGTAGACTGCTTGTGCAATTAAAGGAAGGCAGGGATGCAGCTGGAAACAACTTCTATATATCATCTGTCTTCACCTTTTTTGCAGGTGATGGTAGGGGACACAATCCATGCCTCACCAGATTGTATACTCTCTCCTCTCTGACCTTATTGCTTCTCACACGCTCTGTCTCAGAATGAAATCTCAAGATGATGGAGTAGTGCTCCCTCACCACGTTAATCATCTGCTTGGCTGGTGTCACCTATTGATTAATCATACATATAGTTGATTACATTAATGTGAAACAAAATGTTTCATTTTTCTTCCTTATTCTCTACCATTTATTTTCGTCTCATATTAATTATAGTTTGTAACTTATTTTGTCAAATATATGCAATGACGTAACACTGCAATACTGCAGAAAGCACACCACATTGGAAACAGACTCATATTAAAATGGGAAAACGTCCCTTTTCCCTTGCTGCCAGGTGAGCAATAAGGACAGGTTGTGGGGCTCCAACCCTAGGCAGCATCTCGGGGTGAATGTTTACAGCTCCTGAATCCCCAGCAGGCATGTGTTACACGATGTTAATTTTGTTTATTCATCTGTAGGTGGCTTGTTTTAGCTAAGTAGACACCCTGCCTTACTGCAAAGAGAGAGGGCTTTCTGGATCCTGAGTTTCCTGCCTTGGTGTACCTATAGAATTGGCTCACATGTAGGCTCAGAGAATAAGTGCAAGATTTCATTGAGTGGAAGTTCTCAGCAGATGCACAGGGAGCCAGAAGGGAGATGGAGTGGGAAGGTGCTTTTCCCTTGGAATGGGGCAGCTCAGCGCTGCCCTCCCACAGCCCCACAAAACCCTGTGTTCTTCTGTGGTGGATGGCCTCCCACCTCAGTCCTTTTGCTCTCCATTCTCTGGTGTCCTCTCAAGGTCCATTTGCTGTATCTTCTTCTGCTGATGTTTCCTCTCAACCTCCAGCTGCTGTGTCTCTGCCTGCTAGGTTCTCACGATTTCTTATACCATGGGATGGGGGTATGGCAGGCCAGGGTGGTCTTGGAAAATGCAACAATTGCACACACACACAGAAATAGAAGTGCATGTCATCATTAATTTGGGCAAGAAAACAGAAGTGCATGTCCTCATCTAGGTCAGTGAGAACAGGCCTGAGGGTGGAGCCTTAGCCAAGAATGACACCCTCCTCTACCAGGCACTTCCTTACCCTCCTTCCATATCAATTTTTTTTTAATTTAAAACTCCAAAAATAGTACCCAAATCCTTTAGAGAAGACAATTGCAGAAAATGACATTAGAAGAACCAGTCTAGCATTAGGGTCTCTACAAGGAAAATGAAAACACAGAAAGCATGTCCTACAGGCAATAGAATCACTGCAGAAACATATCCCCTATTAAGGAGAGGGAAACAAACCGCTTTCTCTCATCTTCCTGTTCCCTAATGTCTACAGTGTTACCCCTTGACAGAACTGAAACGGGAAGTAATTTTTATGGAAACCTAGGAAACATGCCTCCCAGGTGCCAGGCCTCTCTATTAAAGAGCAGTGCCAGGGAGAGGGGAGTGATGTATCTGTGGGCATATAAACCCAGGACCTCACACAAAGGAGGGTCAGAGCCATATATAGTACCAAGGGATTGAGAAACATATAATCTCTGGAATGATTAATGGATGATACTTGTGAAAAGACTAAAAAGTAAAACAGAGCTTATGAGGCAGTAAACATAATAAAATTGTAAAGGAAAGCAGGCAAAATTGTAATGTCCAGGATATTTACCTTTCCTTTACAGGATTTTGAAAATCCCTTCCAGAATCCTTTTCCCAATATCTTCCATTCATGGATTCATTCAAGAAATATTCATTGAGATAGTATAGTCTAAGAATTGGGCAGATGGCATCATATGCACTGTTCGTACTTATATTATTAATAGAAAGAATGTTTATTTTTTTCTACAGTGTTTTTCTCCTAAACATTCTTCTTGCAAATTCAGATCCTTACAGGTGTGGTCAATTGTTCCTGACCTAAGAAAGTTCCCCAAACCCCTATAAGCCCAGTTAAGAACTTCCTTCCTCTCCAATTAAGTTACTAAATTGTATATATGGTAACACTTGTCAGAGGACATTGCAATTATTGCTCTTCTCTTCATTCTCCAATTAAACCATGAATATTTTGATGGAAAAGTCTATACAATGGCTTGACATTTGTCAATACTTATTGTACAAAAGTGATTATATATTTATACATACAATATTCTAACATATTTATCCTAATTTTAGAAAACAATATAAACAATATGCACTGCCCATTACCCATGAACTGCTCAACTTTAAACAATCTCTATGCTTTTGGAGCAATTATACAAACTGCCAAGAAACATCTGAAAGTGTTTTTATTTCAATTTATTTTGTTTTGTTATATTGAATTATTTTGTAGAGACAAAGTCTTTCCCTGTGGCCCAGGCTGAAGCGCAGTGTGTGATCACAGCTCAGTACATTGAACACCTGGATAAATAGAACAGCAGATGTGTGTCATCATGCCCAATTTAATTAGTTAATTATATTTTAGACATAGATCTTGCTATGTAGCCTGTGCAGGACTCGAATTCTGGGCTTGAAGCCATCCCCCCATTCTCAGCCTCCCAAAGAGCTACGATTCCAGGCATGAACCACCAGAACTCAAAGTGGAAATTTTAGATTTTAGAATATTGCAATATGTTAGACTTAATTTC
Source organism: Hylobates moloch (assembly GCF_009828535.3). Lineage (NCBI taxonomy): Eukaryota > Metazoa > Chordata > Mammalia > Primates > Hylobatidae > Hylobates > Hylobates moloch. The sequence continues at coordinate 3,444,678 of NW_026652300.1, read as the reverse complement.
TCCTTTAAATTTTGCATTAGCAGTGGCACTTGAGAATAATTATTTCTTAGGGTGAGAGTGTGATTTCTCATATTTGGTCACCAAATTTTGAAATTGTTATTCTGTTTACTTAAATCCTAATAACTGGTAGATAACTCAGCTGAAACTCAAGTACATGGGTATTTTTGTGTTGAGGTTATGAAGACAAATGTAGAGAGATATTAAGAACCAAAGACATTTATTTTTATATATGCTACAGCTTTATCCTTGCAGGTGATGCATCATATATATCATGGATAGTTTTTTTAAAATATCCTGAAATAGGCTGGGCACGGTGGCTCAAGCCTGTAATCCCAGTACTGTGGGAGGCTGAGGTGGGGGGATCACAAATTCAGGAGATCGAGACCATACTGGCTAACATGGTGAAAACCTATCTCTACTAAAAATACAAAAAAATAGCCGGGCATGGCGGTGAGCATCTGTAGTACCAGCTGCTGGGGGGCTGAGGCAGGAGAATGGGGTGAACCCAGGAGGCAGAGCTTGCAGAGAGCCAAGATGGCGCCACTGAACTCCAGCCTGGGCGACAGAGCGATACTCTGTCTCAAAAAAAAAAAAAAAAAAAATCGTGAAATACATACTTTAGTAACCAATTCAGCACTTGCAATTTCCCAACTTTGTTTTCATCACGAGTTAATGATGTATTGCAGTTCTAGTAAGTAAATGAATGTTTGAATTGCTGTGAGTTATTTTAGTCATTGCTCAGCTAAGTTATCAGAGATCTTTACTTGTACAATATCATAAATGCTGGACATTAAAAATTAATCAATAGGATTTATGTAACTAAAAGCTGCCACCTAATGTGACATTTTTCAGTAAAATGACAGCAGTAATTATGCCGAAAAATAGTCATTCCCATAGTTGAGCCATTATAGCAATTTCCACCGAAGATTTCACAGTCAGAGTCCAGATCTGGGCAACAGTGATTACCATAATGGTTATTAATGAGAAAATAGTTTGATACATCTATCTGTGTTTAGATATCAGTGCCTTTAAGGGACGGGTTTGGCATATTAATAAGAAAGGGTGCATTGGACTGGATACTAAGAAACATATTGAATTGCTTTTCTTGTCCTCCATGACATGAAAGGTCAATCAGAGACATAGAAACAATGGAACATTTCACAACATGCCCTGGCATTTCATTGCACTTTTATTTTTTTAACCATGTACAAAGTTCATTAAATATGCAAAGGTAGGACAGTTATCAGACAAAAGTGTTTGGAGTCAGAGGTGATAGTCTTTTGTGGAGGGCACCCTGAATGATGAATTAGAGTGAGAATCAATTTTCAACTGCCAACAGGGGACAAAAAGAATGAAGCTATCAGCAGTTAACATTATTGGATGAATTGAAATGAATGTTTACAGAGATTTTGTTGGCTTTACATCAAACTGAGTATAGTACTTAAAATTGAGTATTTGATAAAAATTAACTGTCATCAAATTTCCCATATGTAAAATTGAGGATTAATTGTGGGGTGGGGGGAGCATTAGGTATATCTCCTAATGCTAAATGACGAGTTAATGGGTGCAGCACACCAACATAGCACATGGATACATATGTAACAAACCTGCACATTGTGCACATGTACCCTAAAACCTGAAGTATAATAATAAAAAAAAAGGATGACACAACCCTAACATGATGGGTATCTCATATAAATTTATATATATACTTTCAGTGTTCAAATATTTGTATATATCAAAATATATCTAAATCCATTCATGAACAGTTATAAATTTAGAAATTATTCTCCCATTTTACCATTTTACCGTTCCCTTTCCTAGAATTTTGTCACAAACCTAATTTTTCCATCTTTTTCATCTGTTTGAAGCCTGCTCTCTGGAGGCATGTAATGTATGGATACAGTACAGCTGTGAGATATCACAGGGTTTATATCAGAGAAAATAATAACACTGGTGTTATAAAAGATTCATTGTGAGGAGAAAGTTACTTCATATGACTGCATATCCAAAAGTATTACTTCCAATACAATTTTTTTTTATGTTTTTTAATATATTAATCTCAAAGTTTTCGAGTAGAATAATTTTTGGTAATAATAAGAATAAAAATTTAAGCGTTCTCTATGGTTTTTGCAAAATTAATAGCCTAAAAGGAATTTTTTGACACAAAGAATTTCCTTATGTCATTTAATTATTGTACTTTCACTTTATTACTTGCCTGCATGTCATAAGTGATAGAAATTAAAATATTTTTATTTACACATATACAAAGCATGGATTATTGTTTATGTTTTCTCGAGAGAAAGTCACCAATTATTTTATCTATAGGAAAATTTTGATAAGAACAAAGTTCTTAACTTTCTTTTCTTTTGAAGTTTCATATTTCAGTCTAGGTATGAGATGGAACTGACTGTGATCATTGTTTTTATTTCACTATGACTACTGAGTTTCTGATATAGTGTTACTAATGTGTACATGTAAAAGCTTTCTTTCTTTCTTCTTCTTCTCCCTTTGGACCTGTACAAGTGATTTCTGCAGCAATGTGTACCGTTATCTGAAATAAGGTTGCTGAAAGATACAATAAATGGAATTCTTTATTTCTGTGAATATTTAGGAACAGACAAGTAAAACTGAAAGATAATTATGATATGAATTTAAGTCCACAGTTTCTCACAGAAGTACAAGTGTGAAAATATATTTAAAAATACATGCCTCATCCAAAACATGAGGTAGAAAAATGAAATATTTAATTTGACATAAAGAAGATTTCAAAAGTTATGATTATTTCTGGTGAGAGCAAATAGCACTAAAAATCCTATTTTCCCTGTTTTAATACATGAAACTCTTACTGTATCTTCAGGCTTTAAGAAGAGTTAACTCTAACTTAAGCAACAAATTTACGGCCATTTGTAACAGTGGGTGCATAATCTTTGAATTTCTCTAAGAATCTTTTGAGAGAAATGTAATCTAATCTAGCTCTATAAGCACTTAAATTAATATATTAAACTATTATTACTGTAGTCTTGTGATTTCATTTTCCTTCTCTTTTAGATTTTTTCTTTTTTTTTTTTTTTTTGAGATGGAATCTCACTCTGTCACCCATGCTGGAGTGCAGTGGTGTGGTCCCGGCTCACTGCAAACTCTGCCTCCTGGGTTCAGGCTGTTCTCCTGCCTCAGCCTCTGGAGCAGCTGGGACTACAGGCGCCCGCCACCATGCCTGGCTAATTTTTTGTATTTTTAGTAGAGACGCAGTTTCACCATGTTAGCCAGGATGGTCTTGAACTCCTGACCTCGTAATCTCCCCGCTTCAGCCTCCCAAAATGCTGAGATTACAGGCGTGAGCCACCGCACACGGCTTTTTTGGTTTTTACATATTCTCTTTAAAATTCAAAAGCCCCTAGGAAGTATATGATTAATAATAATGACTGAAACAGTTGAAAAATAAAAACTGAGCAGCAGACACATTTCAATATTTCCCTTATGAGAATGCTATACTAACCACTTGATATACACGGAATAAATCACCGTAAGAAAATAACATTTGTTTAGCATTTGACAGTTTATACAGTAACAGCAAATATTCTCGTTTGACTTTCAAAATGATATATATGTATATGATTAAATTTCTCTCTGTCTCCCAGGCTGGAGTGCAGTGGTGTGATCTCAGCTCACTGCAAGCTCAGCCTCCCGGGTTCATGCCATTCTCCTGCCTCAGCCTCCTTAGTAGCTGGAACTACAGGTACCTGCCACCATTCCCAGCTAATGTTTTGTGTTTTTAGTAGAGATGGGGTTTCACTGTGTTAGGATGGGTAGCCTCAATCTCCTGATCTCGTTGTGATCTGCCTGGCTTGGCCTCCCAAAGTGCTTAAAAAGAATTTTTAAACTTGTGTTTCATAAATAAGAAAATGTGACTTGGTAATACAAATCAGAGCTGTTCCACTTCCTTAAGAACATGTCAACCAATAAAGCAGAGTCAGGAGTTTTCTTCTGGAGGGCTGAAGAAGGTAAAGTTTTTTAAAATTATGAGTCTTTTTTTTTAACTTTTCATCGTTTATTAATGTTTTGTTTATCAAAATCATTGCTCTTATTTCCAGTTATATTTCCTGTATTTGCCTATAACAGCTGTTCTCACACTTATTATTTCTCATTTCTCTCTGTGCCTCTAACAACTGCAAACTCAGAAGAGCAAGGACCATGTTTTTGTGAGCTTCTTGCAGACTGCCAGGCTTACTGGGACATTTAGAAACTATCTACTGAATGTTTGTGACATTTTTTTGTAAGTTACATTCTAGGCCACATGACACTAATTGGTATTTCGGCTTGGAGAGAAATATTTCCTTTTAAGTGTTTTTGTTCTTTTATTGTTATATTTTAAGTTCTAGGGTGCATGTGCACAGCGTGCAGGTTTGTTATATAGGGATACATGTGCCATGTTAACAATTCAACTTTGTGCTGTGCATGAAGGGTATTTGGAGCCAAGATTCTCCAAGTGCTGTGCTTGGCTCCTTGTGCCTACCACCTGCTGTCGGGGCTCCCACAAGCAAGCTGGCCTCCTATCTGCAGGAATCTGGCCTCAGTTCCCACCTTGTTACCCATCCCCTGCCTCCTGGCTGACCCCATGCACCTCCCTCCTGGGTTCTCCCCCCACCCATCCCGCATACCCCCCCAAGCCTGACACCCAACCCCTGCTGCCAGCCATCCAAAATGGGCAGCTGCAAGGATACGGCTCTGGCCCAGAAGCTGCAGATGCCCAGTGGCCTAGGGCATTCAAGGAGCCTAGCTCCAAGTGAAGGACCTCCAGCGAGTCCATTGACGGCCCGGGTGTGCTGGGTCCAGGGCCAGGCTGTGCCCACTGGCCCTCCTGCTACCACTCCATGTTGGTCTTCTCCTCAACCAGCACGTCCACTTCAGCCATTATGTTTTCCATCAGCACTGCCTCCTCTTCCAAGGCCGCCTCCTTGCTGGGTGCTCTGGCTGTTCTCTCCACCACAACTTCTAGCCTGAACATGGTGCCCTCCTGGGTGCTCCCACAGACCCTGACCTGTGTAGCCCAGTCCATCCCCAGCACCCTTAGGCTCTGGGGGCCACTCCCCAGGATGCCTGCTTCCTGAAATGCCTGCATGCCTCCCGTGTTGAGAACACAGTCTCACACCTACATGGACCCAGGTTTCCTGAAGAGCATGGCCAGGCCTGTAGATTGTTGCACTCACCCTGGGGATCAGCTCCCCAGCAGGGTCAACTGTACACAGGAGCTCAGGAGCCAGAGGCCAAGGCCCTGGGCTTGCAGAGCCTTGCTAGCAGGCACCACAGCCACTGCTGCATGTGCAGGAGCCTCTGCGTTGGCAAGGCAGTGCACAACAGTGAGCAGGCACACCGTCGATGGCTAACTGTGGCAGCTGACCTCCACTGTCCCAAGGGCATAGGACCAGAGGCCATTTGGAATGCTCCTAGTAGTACAGCATACTCAGGGAGGAAGCATGGTAGTCGGAGCCTGTATTTGCCTAGACCAGTGAGAGTGCATGCCAGGTTTCTGGCATCTGGAGCAGACGAATTCCACCTCAGCACAATCAAGCAACTTTCCTCTCACGCGCCAGCCCTGACCCACTTCCCCCAGGCCACCCCCACCTCCCTGGCCCCAGCAGCCAGACAGAGAGTTCTCTTGTGGATCTGCAATATTCCGTATCACCTACCTGGCCTGCCTAATGAAGTGAGATGTTTCATGTGTTGCCCCTGGGTCAATGACTTGCCACTTTCCAGATGTCAGTTAGGGCACAGGACTTCCATGCCCACAGTACCAAAAGTCATGCAACCTGCATGTGCCTGGATGCAGGGCTACCTGGCACAAGCTCCAAGAGCTTCTCAGAGAAGGCTTACCATGGGAGGCTGGGGCCAGCATGGGTCCCTGTAGCGTAGGTTGGGCAGCACAGGCAGTGGTCTGTGGGAGTTCCAGAGGAGGGCACCTTCTTCAGGATGGAGGCTCTGCAGGAGGAGGCAGCAGGGGTGCAGAGTTGGGAGGCAGCCTTCAGGGAGGAGGCAGCCTTCAGGGAGGAGGCAGTGCTGGTGTTCCATGACATAATGGCAGAGGTGGAGGTGGTGGCCCAGGAGGAGGCCAACGTGGAGCGGCAGGAGGAGGACCAGCGGGCACAGCCTGGCCCTGGGCCCATGACCCCAGAGTCCACACTGGAGGAGCTGCTGGTTGTTCGGGTGGAGCTAGAGCTGGTTAATACCCGAGCCCGGAAGGCCTTCTCTCAGTAGAGGGAAAAGATGGATTGGAGGCGCCAGCCCCACCTGGACCACAGAGGCGCAATCATCCAGAGCATCCCTGGTTTCTGAGACAATGTATCCTTTTCAGTGTTTCTTCTGACTTTCCATTTGAGACGTGCTCTTGGGGAAGTTTAAGTAACTTATGGGCAGCTCAGCATCAATGTGACTATTTGGGGGAACAACGGTGAATTGCCTCGGACAAATGTGGCTGTAGGAAGCCTGAGCAGGCACGGGTACTATCTTCCTGCATGTGGCAGAGAAACCCTTCATGATGTTGAGCAGCAGATGTTTGGGGCACCTTTTTGAAAAGCAGAAGCAAGTTCTCACCACAACAGGTTTTTGTGTGAATTAAGCTTTGTTAAGGAAGTGTGATTGCTCCCCCTTGCCAGTCCAATCTGGGACTGAGCGTCTTCTGGTATAAGCAGATTCTGCCACTCCTCAGACACCAGCAACTCTGCACATCACGCCTCCCCATGTCAGTGCAGTCAGCCTCAGAATTATACCTGCTCTGCGAACCCAAGAGGCCTTAGTTTAGTGGGAGGGGGAGGTGAAAGGAGGTCATACGTGGATGCAGATCTGAGAAATCCCGTACCCCAGCCTCTGGGTGCTCTTAGGCCTTCTTCCCTGTTGCTCGTAGCTTTTCCTTCCATGGCATGTAAAGGCTCTTTGACCTAAATCAGATTGCAAACCACCCCCAGGTGTCAGCCCTGATCGCTGAGCAAGATGAAGACATGCTGAGCTACATGATCAACTTGGAGGTGAGGCCAGGAAGACTGAGGCTAGAGGGTTTAGCGGGGGAGGGTAAGGGAAATAATTCATTCCTGTAAGCAACAGTGGGCACCTCACCCAAAAAGGTATTTAAGCTTTCTGCACCTTGTCCTGACAGGTGGAAGAAGTGAAGCATCCCGTTCATCTCGGCAAGATCATGTTGTTCTTTCAGAGTAACCCCTACTTCCAGAATAAAGTGATTACCAAGGAATACCTTGTGAACGTCACAGGTGACAGGTGGCTCCTAGGATGGGTAGAGGAAAGAAGATGGTGGGTGGATCATTGCCAACGTGATCCAGCCCGCTTTACAGAAAATCCTCTCTCTGTAGTGTACAGGACTTCTCATTCCATTCCAATTCAGTGGTATCAGGATTACAAAGTTGAGGCCTATCACCGCAAAAACCACAACAGCAGCCTTAACTTCTCCTTCAACTGATTTTCTGACCACAACTTCACAGGATCTAATAGGATTGCTGAGGTGGGTCCTCACCGGGAAACATCAGGATTGACCCTGGTGTGTTCCCAGCTGCTTGGGTCACCAGTTTGAGCCCTGATGAGGCCTTTCCGCATTGATTCCCCTGATAGATCCTATGTAAGGACCTGTGGTGCAATCCCCTGCAATACTACATAAGTATGAAGCCACCTGAAGAGGAAACAGAGAATTCAGGTGAGCCATTCAGTTGGAACTGGAGCTCTTTGATGCCCAGGATGAAGGGTTTGAGACACCTCCCTATTCAGGGGGGCTGGATGCTCATTTCAGAAATGTAGAAATTGAGGCTCCTTTCATACATGTAGAAATTCCTTGAAAGGAAGACACAGAGTGACAGAATCTAGGACATTCAGGGCATTGGACTGAAAAAGGCACATTAGAGACTGCACTGCAAAGCAGATTATAGCTGTGGAGTCTTAAGCCCAGGGAAGCATAATGCATGTCCAGACTCACTGAGAAGTAAAGCTGAATCATTAACTTCGATTCATGGCACTTGATTCCATGGCTGTCTGAAGGGGTGGCCTGCCCCTCCACACCTGTGTGTATTTTTCATCAGGTGGGACAAGAGACTGAGAAAAGAAATAAGACACAGGGACAAAGTATAGAGAGAGAACAGTGGGGCCCAAGAGACTGGCACTGATTATATGGAGGACCTGCACCGGCCCCAGTCTCTGAGATTTCTCAGTATTTATTGATTATTATTTTTACTATCTCAGCAAGGGGAATGTGGCAGGAGAACAGGGTGATAGTGGGGAGAAGATCAGCAAGCAAACATGTGAGCAAAGGAATCTATGTCACAAATAAAATCAAAGGAAGGTACTATGCCTGGATATGCACGTAGGTCAGATTTATGCTTCTCTCCACCTAAACATCTCAGTGTAATAAAGAATAACAGAGCAGCATTGCCATCAGCATATCCCACCCCCAGCCACAGGGCAGTTTGTTTGTTTTTTTTTTTTTTTTTGTATCTCAGAATATAAATAATGTACAATCAGGTTTTATACCTAGATATTCTGTTCTCAGGGTCATGTTGGAGACAGAGGCCTGCCTCTTATCTCAACTGCAGGAGGCCTACCTCTTTTACTAATCCTCCTCAGTACAGACCTTTCATGGATATTGGGCTAGGGGATGCTCACGTCTTTCCCATCCCACGAGGCCATATCTCAGGCTGTCTTAGTGGGGAGAAACCTTGGACAATACCTGGCTTTCCTGGGCATTGGTCCCTGTGGCTTTTTGCAGTGCATTGTGCCCCCTAGTGAATCAAGAATGGAGGATGGTGATGACTTTTACCAATCATACTGCCTGCAAACATGCTGTAAACAAGGCACATCCTGCACAGCCCTTGATCCCTTAAACCTTGATTCCATACAACACATGATCCTGTCAGCACAAGTTGAGGCTGAAGTTACAGATTAACAGCATTTCAAGGCAAAACAATTGTTCAGGGTACAGATCAAAATGGAGTTTCTTATGTCTTCCTTTTCTACATACACACAGTAACAGTCTGATCTCCCTTTCTTTTCCCTACATATCCCCCTTTTCTTTTTGACAAAACTGACATCGTCATTATGGTCTGTTCTTGTTGGTTGCTGTCTCTTCAGAGCTGTTGGATACACCTGCAGACTAAAAACAGAAAAAACAGGCATACAAGGATTAATATGAAATTTACAATAGTGGAACTTCCAATAGTTTTTAACCAAGTGACAGGGGTGAGATTTGTGAAGCCATCAGGAGTTTTCATGACTGAATCAGTTACCAAATTTAAATGGGCTTTTGATGCCTCAAAATTTTGTTCTTTTAATTTTGAAATATCTAAAGTAAGATTATCTTCTATTCTTTGTAGATGGTGTCTAACCATGCCCCAGTGATGCTCAGACTCATTATAGGCTCAGTGCGTAATACAAAATCTGATGTATTCCAGTCACACTGTAACTGAAAAAGATATGCCAAGCTCATGAGCCTATCTTCCATCCAAATGACAGTTTGTCTAAGATCATTAATTTGGTTTGCCAATTTTTTATTTATTTGGGTCTCAGAATTCCACAAATTTCAGGAATTCTTTTGCCAATTATTTACATCTTCTGCAGTTTGAACAAAGCAATTCCAGCAGCTGCAGCAGTAGCTGTAACTGCAGTAAGGCCCATAGTCATTGTAATCAAAGTAAAAATGAATCATTTGGATCTAATTTGAACTCCTTTTAATACTTCTGTTAAAATATAGACAGATGGGGAAGCCTCCCACAGTTGGTCCAAGGATACAGGGATCCACATGCCCTCTCTTGCCCTCACTAGCTGAATAGAGTGCTGCCAATCAATGGTCGAATCAATGCAAGTAAACAATCTACAATTCTCACAGGTTATAGTTTGGGAATCTGGTTTAATAATTATGTTTCCTACAACTAGCATATAAGGGAGGTTTACACAACTTTGCAAAGGAATTGTCAGATTGGCATTTAGGTTAATAGTGTAGTATGGCTTATGATTTCTTGTTTCTATAACTTGGTTTTTAGACACATTTTAATGTGGTGTGAGGCCACAGTAAGCTTCCATAATTTTGGATGTTCAGGACCAGTAACAGGATTAACTAACTTTGGTCAAGTTGATGAGATTCTCCTTTCACCCCATTTTCATGGATAGGGTGATTCTAACCTTCTATAAGCCTGGTCCAGCCTTTCAGTTAAATCACTATTATAGGCTGGATTAATGGGCCAGATGGATGGGGCCTGTGAACATGAGCGAGTCTGGCCCATACAATTATGATATAATTGGCCTTAAGGGGCCTAGTCTATAGTAGTTCCAAATTCATTGTTTTGTAATACCACCACAGTATCAGCCACACATTCTTCTCAAACTAAGTCTTCTGGGCTTTTTGATTCTTTGTGTATTTCCTTGGGGCAAGACTTCACCTTAGGCATAGATTTTAATGATATTTGATGAGAAGGGTCTACAAATTATGTATCTGTGGCCCAAGTGACATTCCACTTACCATGTGACAAGTAAATTTACTGGTGGCACTGACAGTAGGTACTTCTACCAACCAATTTTGGGTTGTAGGTATTAAACATCCTGGGGCCTTCTCTAGGCAAATAGGAGGATAATGATACCAAATGGACATATTTATCATCATTTCTTCTTCTTTCGGTTGGGCAGGGCAATGATCATCTGTGGGGCCTGGTACCCATGCACTATTAGTAACATATACTTTAATAGAATTATCCATCCAAGTGACTGCCCAAATTAAAGGCAGGGAAGGCACTTAGGTCCAGTAAGTACAGTTAGTTGCAGCTGCTCCTGCAGACATGGGGAGACTTACCACCATTGATACAATTATCAAAGCTGTAAGCAGCATAATCTCTGGAGTTTGTATTAATCTTTTGTTCTTTAGGCTTTTTTTAGCTAACTGTGTCAGCTTCTTTAATTGGGCCCAAGTTGGTGGCTCTGCTTTCTTGGTGGATGACAACTTCATCTTTTTTTTTTTTTTTTTGATATTACCATTTTGTTTACCTGGCAAGCCAATGACACTCAATTGTGGGTTTTTCATCTCCATGGGGTTGCTTTTCTTTGCATCTCCAATGGGTTCATTGTAGAACTTTAAATGTCTAGTGGGTATTCAAACAGGAAGCTGACTTTCTGCTGGTGAAACACAAGCAAAGCCTCTCTCCCATGTTATCACCTTTCCTATTTTCCATGTCTTATTTTTGTTGTCTTTTCACCAAATTTGTTTTCCTTCATGTGGTCTGTTCTTTTTTCCAGTATAATGTTGTTTTGCAGAGATAGTGGTCTGATTTCTATAAATGTTTCAAAAATTTAAAGTATAGAGTTCTAGATTAAGTTGCATCTGGGTAGTGTTATACTCCCTACTTTCTCTTTTCTTTTTTTTTTAACCAATTGAGCTTTGAATGTTCTATTAGTTTTTTCAATTATGGCCTGTCCTTGGGAATTATAGGGGATTCCCGTAGTATGTGTAATTTTTCACTGATTTAAGCATTTTTGAAATGTTTTACTACAGGATCTTGGCCCATTATCTGTTTTAATTATTTTTGGAACTCCCATGACAGAAAAACAAGATAATAAATATCTTTTAACATGGGAAGTACTTTCTCCTGTCTAGCAGGTTGCCCATATGAAATGTGAATAAGTATTAACTGTCACATGGACAAATGACTCTTTTCCAAATGAAGGTACATGCGTGACATCCATTTGCCATAACGTATTAGGCCATAAACCTATGGGATTAAGTCCTGCCTCGTGAGTGGGCAGATGTAGGACTTGACAGTGAGTGCAATGTTTTACAATATTTTGTGCCTGTCTCCATGTGATATCAAATTTATTTTTTAATCCTGTTGCATTTACATGAGTCAGGGCATGAAGTTCTTATGTTTCCATGAAGGCAGATAATACAAACAAGTCAGCTTGTTCCATTGTCTTAGCTAAAGTCCCTGGTAAATTAGTATGTGTTTGAATATGAATAATATAAAATGTGAAATTTCTTTTTCTTACAGTTTGTTATAACAAATTAAACAGTTGATTTAACTGATAATCCATACAATATTTGATTAGGGCTCTCTCAACATCCTTTATAGCCTGAACTACATATGCAGAATCTGAAACAATGTTAGTAGGCTGATTAAAATCTTGTAACACTGTAATGACAATAACCAACTCTGCCCTTTGAGCCAAGTATATTGAGTTTCAATGAGTCATTCTTTTGGCCTGGGTGTAAGCAGCTTTTTCATTGCTGGAATGATTAGTAAACACCATCAGAGCATTTTTTAAAGGTTTATGTCCGGTAATTTTTGGTAAAATCCAAGTAGTCAATTCTAAAAACTGGAATATTTTTGTTTTTCAGTAATGATTATCAATAATTCCCAGGAAATCAGCAAGACCAATCTGCCACACACAAGAATTGGTAAAGGCTTGTCTAATCTGTTCCTTGTTTAAAGGAACAATGATTTTATTTGAGTCACTTACAAACAATTTTACTATTTGTAGTCTTGCTGACCAATTAATGTAGACATTTGATCTAAATACAACATAAAAGTCTTTACTGTGAGGAAGGAATGATCACTCCATAAGATCTGTATTTTGAACAATAATGCCTGTTGGAGAATATACAGTAGCAAAAATCAAAAGTTGGAGTGGGGCTAAGTAATATATTCTATTTACTTGTGCTGACCGAATTTGTTTTAACTAATTTAATTTCTTTTGTTGCCTCTGGAGTTAATGTCCTTTTACTATTTAAGTCCAGATCCCCTCTCAAGATAGAGAACAAATTTGACATGACGTACATAGGGATGCCTAGAGTTGTCTGAATCCAATTAATACCTCCTAGCAATTTTTGAAATTCATTTAATGTTTTTAATGTGTCTTTTCTTATTTCTATTTTTGTGGTTTAATTTTTCTTTCCTCTACCTGTATTTTCAAGTAATGGGAAGGGGTAGAGCTTTGAATCTTATCAGATGCTATTGTTGGTCTTGCATTTGCAACCTCTGTCTGCAGAAATGTGTAACAGTCAATTAATTTGTCTCTCATTTCTGCAGCACACAAAATATCATAATGAATGATATAAGTCTGAAAACTTGTCTCTAACTGGTTGAAGAAGTTGAGCTACAAAAGTCTGACAAATATTTGGATTATTAAGCATTTCCTGAGGCAACACTTTCCACTGAAATCTGGTGGCTGATTCTTTATTATTTATGGCTGGTATAGTAAAAGAAAATTTTTCAAAATCCCCCTTTGCCAGAGGAATGGTAAAAAAGCAATCATTTAGATCAATTATAATTAAAGATCAATCTTTGGGGATCATGGCTGGAGAGGGCAGCCTAGGTTGGAGAGGCCTCATGGGTTGAATTACTGCATTAACAGCTCTTAAGTCAGTTAGCATGCACCATCTGCCTGATTCTTTCTGAATTACAAACACAGGAGAATTCCAAAGAGAAAAAGTGAGTGAAATATGTCCTTTTTAATATAGTTTTTTTTTAACTATTTTATGTAGCAACCCCAACTTTTCCTTAGGGAGTGGCCACTGTTTGACCAGTACAGGATGCTGCAGGGCGAGTCTGAATTGCTCCTTTGCTGTAGTGAACTGTAGGTTGGGTAATAATGAGTGACACAAGCCAAGTCTCAGCGAGCCTAGTTTCAGGCTTCCTCCTCCAGCATTCACTCAGCTGAGGAGGAGGTGGCCATCGTGATTTTAGCCCCAATGGCCCCGATGGTTTTGGAATTTTTCCTTTTAATTTTAATGTTTCAGGATATATTACCTCCTGTAATTGATTGTAGTCAGTATTTTGCATTGACCAAGCCATTACTGGCTCTGCTACATATTTACAATATGAATTTTCCATTCCTTTCTGAGATTCTGTCCCTGCCTCTTCTGCACAACCTATTACACAGCTTTCAGGGGCATCAGAAACTGAAATGCTATCTTCTTGTATTTGAAACGTTTCTAAATTTGCTTTAATAATAGCCCAATAATTCCATACTGTAAGTGGGATGATTTTACTTTCCCTACTTGCTTGTTTTAATTCTTTGACAAATTTTTCCTAATCTTTTAGATCTAAAGTTCCTTGTTCTGGAAACCAGGGGTAAATTTGTTCTATTGTTTGAAATATTGTAATTAGATTTTCCATAGACATTTAACTCCCCCTTTTCTTAAGAGAATTTTAATGAGGCTGAGATAAGAGGCATATTTACTTTCAGTTTGCCCCATTGTTACCCTGGGTTCCTCCGAGTTTACAAGCTTACTGTAAGGCTGACCGTGGACATATTTGGGAATCTCTCATTGACTGTCCTCAATGCTCATGTTCTTAGCCTACCTTCACCCTACAGAAAGGCCCCAGGTTGGGCACCAGATGAAGGGGTGTTCTGCCCTTCCACACCTGTGGGTATTTCTCATCAAGTGGGATGAGAGACTGAGAAAAGAAATAAGACACAGAGACAAACTATAGAGAAAGAACAGTGGGCCCAGGAGACTGGTGCTCAGCATGTCGAGGACCTGCACTGGCCCCAGTCTCTGAGATTTCTCAGTACTTATTGATTATTATTTTTACTATCTCAACAAGGGGAATGTGACAGGAGAACAAGGTGATAGTGGGGAGAAGTTCAGCAAGAAAACCTGAGCAAAGGAATCTGTGTCACGAACAAGTTATAGAGAAGATACTATGACTAGATGTGCACCTAGGCCAGATTTATGCTTTTCTCCACCCAAATACCTCAGTGTAGTAAAGAATAACAGTGCAGCATTGCCACCAGCATATCTCGCCTCCAGCCACAGGGCAGTTTTCTCCTATCTCAGAATAGAATGAATGTACAAGCTGGTTTTATACTGAGACATTCTGTTCCCAGAGTCATGTAGGAGAGAGAGGCCTTCCTCTTATCTCAACTGGAAGAGGCCTTCCTCTTTTACTAATTCTCCTCAACGCAGACCCTTCATGGGTGTCGGGCTGGGGGATGCTCAGGTCTTTCCCATCCCATGAGGCCGTATCTCACACTGTCTCAGAGGGGAGAAAACTTGGACGATACCTGGCTTTCCTGGGCATTGGTCCCTGAGGCTTTTTGCAGTGCATTCTGCCCCTGCTGAATCGAGAATGGAGAATGGCAATGACTTTTACCAATCATACTGCCTGCAAACATATTGTAAACATGACACATCCTGCACAGCCCTTGATCCATTAAACCTTGATTCCATACAGCACATGTTTCTGTGAGCACAAGGTTGAGGCTAAAGTTACAGATTAACAGCATCTCAAGGCAAAACAATTGTTCAGGATACAGATCAAAATGGAGTTTTGTATGTCTTCCTTATCTACATAGACACAGTAACACGCTGATCTCTCTTTTCCCTACAGCCCCTACAGTCAACCGCACTGGCAGTCATCCTACCAACCCCTTAAGACTGGGCTCCTTGAGTGTGCCTCCTTGTCATCCTTGTCACAAGCCACAAAAGACTGTTCAGATATATGGATTTTCTTAAGCTATTGCCCCCTCAGATTTCTGTGTGCTTTTAATGTACGATGTGTCTTGTTAGCTGACTCCCATCATAGAGAATACTAATAATGGGGCAGGTATTGCAGAGAACAGTTTGTTACACATGGTTGGAGAAAGTTTAAGAGATCACAAATGGGGATGGGGTAGTCTTTTCTCAGCAGGCTCTAAAATTATAACATTGTAAAGTGCAGCTCAGAGGAAATGCATTTTAAGATGCATTTGTGTTTCTCTAGGATACTCCCAGATTTTGAATGGAATATGATGGAGCATTAGACTTTGCCTAAAACAGCAGAACTCCTAAAAATTTACTATGGTATACAGGATGTCAGTACTCACCATGGTCTTACGCACAGAATCTAAAGGAAAATCAGATCCAGTCACAAAACTATAGACAAAAAGGGGGTAAACTTGAATTTTATGGAATAAAAAATAAACACTACTAAGAATGTGTGACGTGTGTGTGTGTGTGTGTGTGTGTGTGTGTATGTTCATCCCCTGGATTTGGGTGTCATAATGAATTGGTAAATCCATATATTTTATTCTCTTTATGGAAATGACCAGTCTGTGTTGAAACTGGGCCTCCAAAGTTGTAGAGTGAATGGGTGTGGAATGTTTTGGGATTCTCTCTACAGGACAGAGTTGGAGAAGTGTAAGAAAGAGAAGACAGTTGATCTGGAAGCTCACTTTGTCCTGTGGAAGCAGAGGTAGTTTAAGGAAAGGGGTTAACAGGCATTAAGATATCCACAGCACAGTTTGCTGGGATAAGGTACCTCCCAAATCCTTCATTTTGGCTATCATCGGACACATAGCACAGGATGATGGAAATCTTAAAGTTCACTTTCATGATGAATTCACGTGTTCTTTTTTTTAAAGGTGAATGCATCATCCTTGTCTGGGACAATCAGCTTCTCAGGACCAGGGGTCCTATCAATGTGAGAAGAAATGGGTATGTAAGGTACATAGAGGAACTGTGGGAAAGGTTACAGAGGCATGTGGGAAGGCATTCAGGATACACCTTTTTTTTCTGACACAGGTGACTAAGAAACACCACAAACCTGCAGAAGTGAGGGTAAAGGGGGTGGGTTTGTGGAATATAAGATTGCTGGGGCATCCATGCATGGAATGCCTGTCACTTGATAACCCAGGATATGGACTGTGTTGTTGATGTTTACATCTTTCATTGCATTAAGCTGTTCTCCAAGATTATTTATTAGGTGAGGAGCCAATAATGTATAAAGTAACACCATTATGAGGGCATTTTGTGCTCATGCAAACTGTAGTGAGGCTCTAATCTTCCCAATGAATGCACTGAAGATTGTTTCTGGAACCCAGAACCCTTTAAATTTCTGTCACCTTTTCAGCATATTTTGCATAAAATTAATAATGTAGAGATTGTAGTTGCAGAGCATGTGTTACAAACCTCACCCAGGAGGAGAAAACATACAATGTTCATTCTCAAGTGTGTGGCTGCTTTCTAGGAACATCTGTGTCTGTGCACAGGACAAGGGGTTGCCTCTGTCGTGGATAGGGGAGGAGGATTTCAGTGTTGAGTGCAGAACTTTCTTCCCTATTCCCAGATAAAACAATTCCAACATAAGCATCCATGTCAGCAGGACACTAATAAAGTGCTAACATTCCTGTCCTGTATGGACTCTGGTCAGCACAGCTTCTGTGAGAAGAGCTACGTTGTTTCAGGGAAAAGGGTTTGATAGTCAAAGTTCATGAATCTGTTGTGCTGCCTTCAATAGGCATTCCAAACCTTCTGCTCAGTATCAGCAGCTGAGCTTTGAAAATCTGTATCCCAGTTTTGCCCCCGCTCCCATGCAGAAAGCTGAGGCTCTCCAGCAGCAATCTTGACCTCCTCTGACTAGTGTCCCCACATCCCACAAACATGGGAGAAACAGATTTTCTCAGCAAATTATTCTGAATACAGCAGGAGTATTTGGCTCCCATAAGCTGGTATCTATCTTACCATGTGCTGGTCAAAGGGCACTGTGGTCCAGTACAGTAACCGTATAGTGGAAATGGGGCAACAGATTGATGTGTACACTCAGGGCAACTCAGATTAGGAAATGTCTGAGGACTTGCCTATAATCAGGCCCTCTGAAAAGGTCTTGCCCCAGATTTAATGCATAGGAAAAAGTTGAGGAAAGCATCTTGTAATGATTTTTCTAGGAGGTAAATAGATAAGGAAAAGACCATCAGTAGATATCAGGACTAGTTTTGGAACTAGCGCATTTTAAAGTGGTGGTGGGGGAAGAGCTTTTCCCCAGGCAGGCAGCAAAACAGGAACAATCTAAAATAGGCATGCCATGGTCTGGTTGCTCACCCATGTTGGCCACCCCACGGAGTGAATGTGTCTGACTGGGCTTCTTCATTGATATCCTACATGCAATTCAGTCTAGTGATTCCACATGAACTCCACCGTTTAGGTATTATCAGAGATCATGCTGAATTATACAGTCTGTCTAATGTTTCTTCCACTGAATATCCATGCTCATGGGCAACAGATGCTAAGGTCACTGACAAATTTGCATTCTGCCTTGATAACTCTGAAATACCTCTGTTATTTCTAGTGTTGGGGTCTTGGCGTTTTTTCATGTTTAAACCACCAATTGTTTGTTTGTATTTGTGTAAGTTTATTTGTCTGTGTGGGTTTGTATCTTTCTGTGATTCCACCTATTTCTCTGTCTGTGCAATATGTTTCCACACCTCCTGTGTTAATTTGTACGTGCCTATCTCTACAACCCTATGCTAGGCTTTGTACCTGGGTCTTTGGACATCTATAATTCTCTCTCCCTTCTTTTGTTCGTTTCCTTCCCTTACACCCCTCCTTTCTTACTTCCCCACCCCCGCATCTGCATCATCTATCTTCTAATCCTCTATCTGAATTTAGTTTGTAATTTTGAGTCTGTTGGCAGTGGCATCAGATTGTTGTTTCCATGTCTGGATGAAATTCTTTTTACAAAGAATCTCAGCTGAAGGAGATGAGTTCTTTTTGTGAGCCATATTGAAACATTTATTTCAAGCCTATCTAGCAATAAGAGTGTTCCAAAAAAAAAAAAAAAAAGAAGAAGAAGAAGAGGGCATTACAGCAAGCCAAAATCACATAGATCCCACTCGTCCCACTCAATATATCCAAAAGTTGGAAAAGTGGAAAAGCAGGTTATTCCTATGGTCTCCAAAGTTGAAAGACAACTTTCAAGAGATTGTGTGGGATAATTTTCCAGGAGGCAGCTATTGTTCATAGATACATGCTGCATAAACATGAGCACAATGATGAAATGAAAAAAAGTATGCTTTTCACTATGGCTTTTTTTTATTATTATTATCCTTTTTTTAAAAATTTGAGACAGAGTCTAGCTCTGTCGTCCAGGCTGTGGTGCAGTGGCACAATCTCGGCTCACTGCAAGCTGGATCCTCTGAGTTCACACCATTCTCCTGCCTCAGCATCCCAAGTAGCTGGGACTACATGTGCCCACCACCATGCCCAGCTATTTTCTTAGTATTTTTTTTAGTAGAGATGGGGTTTCACTGTGTTAGCCAGGATGGTCTGGATCTCCTGACCTCATGATCTGCCCACCTCAGCCTCCCACCCAAAGTGATAGGATTACAGGCTTGAGCCACCTCGCCCAGCCTGGATTATCCTTTTAACAAACATCATGTATACAGAATTTCTTCATGACATGTCATAAACTATTGTTTAATGAACTTACATCTGAGTTCTTCATTGTTTGAAACAATGTTAAAGAATCATGATTCATTATGACCTGCTACAGATAAGTGATGTGAAATAACAAAATGAGACTGTACAGAAGAAAGGGCAGATCATGGTCTGAGAACATCACCAAGAGGTTCAGGTGAGCTGAATGCATGTCAGTGGTTCAGGAAAAGATAGTTGTTATTAAGGGTTTTGAGGCCAAAGAAAGTATTCCTTGTATATTCCTGTCTTTTATCTCATTTGGGGAGTTTGGTGTATTATTATGTAGAGTGTTCACTCTACCCTTTCTCATTGTTCTCCCCATCTGTGGCTATTATTATGTGAAATCTGGTTTCTTTCATCAGATCACATAGGTTGTAATGATGTTTCATTTAGTATGAGTCTCCCTACACTACAAAGTTTTAATTTACCTAATTTGACTCTTTGTTTTTTCTTTTGTTTATTTTCTGAGAATGGGTCTTACTCTGTCTCTTAGATTGGAGAGCAGAACCATGATCTCATCCCACTGCAGCCTGGACACTCCACACCCCTGTGATCCTCACAACTCAGACTCTCACATAGCTGGCACTAGAGGTGCATCCCACCCCTCCAAGCCATGTATTAATTAACTAATTAATTACTTTCTAGACATGGGCACATGTTGTCCCAGGCTGGTCTGGAAATCTTGGGTGCAGGCAGTCCTCCCACCTCAGCCTCTCAAAGTTCTAAGATTACAGGTGTGACCCAGGGCTCTGGAATGACTTTAATTTTTTCTGCCTCCTCACATCTTCTTTTGAAACATGGAGTGTAGGTTTCAATTCATGGAGTATATTCTCCAGGCCTGTAATTTCTATTTTTCAATTGATCACGTACATTAAAATATATGTATGTGTGTGTGTATATATATATATATATATATCTATCTATATATATATATATATATATTTTTTTTTTAACCAAACGACATTGTACTCTTCCCTTTGTCATAGAATAGACTTTGATACAGGTGGGAAAGAAAAGCACTTCTTTATAATAAAACATTATATAGACATTTATTCTCTTAAGGCATTTTAAAAATTGTATGTTTATTTTTTAAATTGTCATATGAAATAATACATATTTATAACTTACAGGGTGATATTCAAAAGCTCATACAGATTACTCATTGGATACATCCAGCTAATCAACACATGCATGGCCTCACCTGTCATCTTTCTGGTGATAAAACTTGATGTGCACTGTCTTAGTATTTTTTAAAGAAAAAATGTGTTATTACTAGTTATAGTCAGCTTGCTGTAGAAAATGTTTTTAACTTTTTCCTCCTTTCTAACTACAAATATGTATTCTTGATCCAACATCTCCTCAGTGCACACTCTTCACTAAACACCACCCCAAGCATTGGAGTCATTAGCTCTGTGAGGTCCAATTTTTAGATTTCATACAGAAATGAGGTCATGTGCTATTTTCCTTTCTGATACATGGATTACATCACTTAACAAAATGGCATGCACACATTCACCAGAATCACACGCATTGTCACAATTGTCTTTTTTAATTAGAATATATTTATAATAAATGTTATTGCAGCACATTTTTCCATTGTGCATATGTGCCCCCTTTTTTTTATTCACTCATCAGTTGAGGGACACTCAGGTCGCTTCTGTATTTTGGCTATAGTGAAAATGTAAAGAGTTCAGCAATAATTGCGTGGGTGCATGCACCGCTTCAACATATTGATTTGTGTACTTGTGGATATTCTGTGGTATTTTGATTTGCAGGATCTTATGGCAGGTGGTACTACTTTTCGATTTCTGAGGACTCTTCATACTTAAGTAGAAGCCATAAAGCTTCTTGTAGTGCCTGCACTTATTTACATTTTCACCAAAAATGTGTAAGTATTTGTTTTTCTCTGCATCCTCACTAGAATTTTGTGTGTGTGAGTGTGTGTGTGTGTGTGTGTGTGTGTGTGTGTGTGTGTGTGTTGGATAATAGGCATTCTGACTGAAGTAAGATGAAATCCTATTGTGGTTTTGATTTGCATTTTCTTGATGGATTAGGAATGATGAGCGCTTTTTATAGTGTGTCTGCTGGGCAACAGTATGTCTTAGTTTCACAAATGAGTATCCACATCATTAGCCCCTTTGTTTTCATGCTATTGAGTTATTGGAGTTCCTTATGTACTATAAATATTCACCCATTAAGAGATATATGGTGATCCAACAATTACTCCCACCTTGTAGGATGTCCCTTCCCTCTGTTTAGTTTCCAGTAGTATGCCAAAGCACTTTAGTTTGATATAACTGCATTCTTTCTTTTTGATGGTGTTTTCTGTGCTCTTGCAGTCACTTTGAGACCATGATTACCCACACGAATGCCATGGAGTTTCTTCCTTGTGATTTTGTCCGGTATTTTTAATTTTTCAGGTCTGACAGTGGAGTTTGGTGATAAATAAAATACTTTTGATTAAAGACTTAAATGTTAGACCTAAAACCATTAAAATCCTACAAGAAAACTTAGGCAATACCATTCGGGACATAGGCGTGGGCAAGGACTTCATGTCTAAAACATGAAAAGCAATGGAAACAGAAGCCAAAATTGACAGATGGGATCTAATTAAACTAAAGAGCTTCTGCACAGCAAAAGAAATGACCATCAGAGTGAACAGGCAACCTACAGAATGGGAGAAAATTTTTGCAACCTACTCATCTGACAAAGGGCTAATATCCAGAATCTACAATGAACTCAAACATATTTACAAGAAAAAAAAAAAAAGAACCTCATCAAAAAGTGGGCAAAGGACATGAACAGACACTTCTCAAAATAAGACATTTATGCAGCCAAAAAACACATGAAAAAATGCTCGTCATCACTGGCCATCAGAGAAATGCAAATCAAAACCACAATGAGATACCATCTCACATAAGTTAGAATGGCCATCATTAAAAAGTCAGGAAACAACAGGTGCTGGAGAGGATGTGGAGAAATAGGAACTCTTATACACTGTTGGTGGGACTGTAAACTAGTTCAACCATTGTGGAAGTCAGTGTGGCAATTCCTCAGGGATCTAGAACTAGAAATTCCATTTGACCCAGCCATCCTATTACTGAGTATATACCCAAAGGACTATAAATCATGCTGCTATAAAGACACATGCACACGTATGTTTATTGTGGCACTATTCACAATAGCAAAGACTTGGAACCAACCCAAATGTCCAACAACGACAGACTGGATTAAGAAAATGTGGCACATATACACCATGGAATACTATACAGCCATAAAAAATGATGAATTCATGTCCTTTGTAGGGATATGAATGAAACTGGAAAACATTATTCTCAGTAAACTATTGCAAGGACAAAAAACCAAACACCGCATGTTCTCACTCATAGGTGGGAATTGAACAATGAGAACTAATGGACACAGGAAGGGGAACATCACACTCCAGGGACTGTTGTGGGGTGCGGGGAGGGGGGAGGGACAGCATTAGGAGATATACCTAATGCTAAATGACGAGTTAATGGGTGCAGCAAAACAACATGGCACATGGATACATATGTAACAAACCTGCACATTGTGCACATGTACCCTAAAACCTAAAGTATAATTAAAAAAATAGAAATCCTTTTTGTGGATATTCAGGTTTTCCTCAACCTAGTTTATGGAAGATACTTGATTTTGCATTGGGCATTCTTACTTCTTTGGGAAAAGGTCATGAGCCGCAAATGCAGTGATTTCATTCTGGGACCCTATTGTTTTTTATTAGCTCATGTCTCTGCTTTTCTGCCAGTGCTGTTCTATTTTGGTACATAAATGTTTGTAGTATATTATGAAGTTAGGTATTGTGATGCCTCCAGCTTTGTGCTTTTTACTGGATTGCTGTGGGTCTTCAGAATCTTCTACCATTTCATAGCAAATTTAGGATTTTCAGATTGTTTTTCTGTGAAGGATGGGTAATTGATATTTTTACACAGTTTGTATAGAATCTGTAGATCATTTAGATATTATTGATGTCATTTAGGCAAAGTGTGTGTTTGTGTGCACATGCTCATGGCCAAGACACACTATGTGTCCTCACCAATACTTATGGTTGCCTTAATGTCCAGCTAGATTGCCTTCCTAGACACACACAGAAGGTCCCCTTCCATATTGCCATCTTGTCACATTTCCTCCCTGTGAATTCTATGTGATCCTTCAGATTCCCTGTGTGGTAGCCTGTCTTTTCTGGGTATGGGCAGGGGCTGAGTGAATGAAGATGGCAGAAGGGAAAAATATGTTGTGGGAGCCTGGGGTCATCAAAATGGAACATGACAGGCCTGAGAGAGCCATTCTGGGAGAATGTAGACCTAGATGGGCCTCAGGTGGTGTCTGCATGGAGGGTGAGAGGGTCCTGGTAGTGTCCAAACTGAGACCCAGGTGGTGCCAGGTGTCAGGGCAGGGAAGGGATGATAAGGAAGCTATCCCTTGAGCCTGGCTTCTTACCCATTGACCTTAGCTACTTATGCTTTTTAAGTGCTTTAGGGTTCCCCAATTCTGAAATGTGGGTTCTACAGTTCCCTGATGGGCCTTTATCCCCCCAGCCCATGGATGGCCTGAGTTTGCTTACAGCAGTCTCCTCCCTGAGCCTCGGGTTCTCTATGTGTGTCCTAGATCCAGGACCCATAGGCATCTCCATCCCCAGCCCTACACTGCTCTCCTGACCTCTTCTCTATTCCCTCTTTGAAGGCCTAACTCCCTCAGGTAGTGCTGCAGGAGACTGAACCACAGGACCTGACTGATGATCTGGGGGACTGGGCAATGTGGTCACGACAGATCAACTTCTTGTTTAAAGCCAATTCCTCCAATGCCAAGGAACGACCAGCAAGGTCCTTTCTCATGATGTCCCACAGCTGCCCCACCTCAGCAATCCTGTCATACCCTGGGAAGTCACCATCAGCTATCTAGCTGAAGAAGCTCAGTTAGGTGGTGTCCTGCCTGAAACTTGAGCTTTCGCCTGCATGACCCTAGAACCACTGGACGGCAGTGGAGCCAGTCACCCTGTATCCTGGAGGGAGAGGAGTTGGGAAGGCTCATGTGAGGCCTAGCTTCCCACAGATCACCACCTCTACCATGCCGGGAGGCACTCCTTATTGAGGATGCCAATGCAATACTCCTTAATAATCACTTCATTGCAGAAGTAAATGTTGTGATTAAAGGTAAACTTCATCCTGCTGCTGGTACTCAGGATGGCTGAGTTCCTGAATCTGCCTGTCCAAGAAGGAGAAAGAGGATGGTCAAGGAACAATTTCATCTAGGTGGGCTGAGGTGGCCAGCTATCTGGGGTGAAGCATGAGTTTTCTCTTCCCAGCTCTCCCGCTGGGACACCCCCAAGCCCCAGGAGGATCTCAACCTGACCAGGACCTTGTCACCCTCCCCCAGACCCAGGATCCCTATCTTGACCTGCAAATCCATCATGTGTCTTTGCAGGACTTCTTCATGGTTTCTGAGCTACTTGCTTTCACCAGAAATAATCAAAACTTTTAAACTGTTCTTTATGTCAGATCAAATTTTTCATTTTTATTACCTCATGTTTTGGATGAGGCATGTATTCCAAAGAGAGATGATGAAGAAGAAGAAAGAAAGCTTTAAACTCTATGTGTTCCTAACACTGTATGAGAAACTCAGCAGTGAGTGAAATCAAAGAATGATCACAGCAATTCCATCTCATACCTAGACTGAAATATGAAACTTCAAAATCAAAGAAAGTTAAGAACTTTGGGCTTGTAAAAATTTTCCTGTATAGATAAAATTATTGGTAACTTTACATCACTAGAAAACAGAAATAAATCCAAGTTTAGTATGTGTAAATATAAATATTTTAATTTCCATCAGTTATGACAAGCAAGACACTAATAAAGTAAAGTACAATACAATGATATATGGAACTTTCTCAGTTTCAAAATATTCAATTGAGACTATTAATTTTACAAAAACCATAAATAATGCTTCATGAAACTATACTATACAGCACTTTTTAATATTTTTCTTACATTTCAAATAATCAACAAATTAAAGGGAATTCTTCAACATTATTTATTACCAATAATGTTTTTCTACTTGAGTAATCCTTTTGAAATTAAGTATTTTAAATAAAACATTAAAAACAAATTATATTGACTGATTTCAGCTCTTGATGAAATCCTACTTCTATATTTGTAGTCATGTGAAGTATAACTTTCTCCACAGTGGATCTTTTATAACATCTGTGTTATTGTTTTCTCTGATACAAACAGTGTGATATTTCCTGGCTTTACTCTATCCATGCATTTCATGCCTCCAGAGAGTAGGCTTCAAAAAGATGGAAAAATTATATTTGTGACCAAATTCTGGGAAGGGTAATGGTAAAATCTTAGAATAATTTGTAACTTTCTAACTGTTGGTCAATGGATTTGTATGTATTTAGATATAAACACATATTTGCACACTGAGTTTGCACATGTGCATATACATTTATATGAGATGACCATAATATATGGGTTATGTAATCTTTTAATTAAACCACAAATTTGTGTGAAATTTGATAAGCATCTACCGTATCTATACTCAATTTGATGGAAAGCCAACAAAATCTCTGTCAATATTCATTTCAGTGAATCAAATAATGTTTACTGCTGATATCTTTATTTTCCTTGTTTCCTGTTGGCAACCTGAAAGTTGATTCTCACTTGAATTCAGCTCTCAGGCTGCTATCCACAAGAGACTGCCACCTTACTGTGGATTGTCACCTCTGACTCCACCTCTTCTTTCCTGTAGCAGTCCTACATTTGCATATTTAATAAACTTTATACATAGTTAAAAGGATGAAAGTGCAGTGAAATGTCAAGTCATGCTGTGAAATGTTCCATTGTTTCTATATCTCTAACTGACCTTTCATGTTATAAAGGACAAGAAAAACAATTTGATACGTTTCTTAGTATCCAGTCCAATGCACTCTTTCTTATTAATATTCCAAACCTATCCCTTCAAGGCACTGACATTTAAACACAGCTGGATGTCTCAAAATGTCTTCTCATTAATAACCATTGTTATTCACTGTTGTCCAGAACTGGAATCTGACTGTGAAATTCCCGGGTGGAAATTGCTATAATGACTCCAACTATGGGAATGACTATTTTTTATCTGAAAATATCTGATAAGCATATACATATGCTAGGTGAGTGAACATATTGTACATTAACAATATATCATCACTGACAGTAAATAATAGGTATCCCAAACCTGTGGGCCAGACTGAGCTCAGGTCCTCCCACAAACCAACTTTTACCTCCAGAGATTTTTGTATGTCAAAAACAGCAACTCCAGGGCAGACATCTTGGCTCATGCTTGTAATTTCTACACTTTGGGAGTCCAAGCTGGGTGTGTCACTTGAGGTCAGGAGTTCAAGACCAGCATAGGCAACATGGCAAAAACCCATCTGTACCAAAAATACAAAAATTAGCCAGGTCTAGTGGCATGTTCCTGTAGTCTCAGCTACTGGGGAGGCTGAGGCAGGAGAACCACCTGAACCTGGGAGGTGGAGCTTAGAGTAAGCCCAGATTGCATGACAGTGAGACCCTGTCTCAAAAAAAAAAAAAAAAAAAAAAAAAAAAAGGCAACTCCACTTGCTTAAGGTAAAAATAATTGGATTGGCTGGGGTAACATGGTGAAACCCTGTCTGTACTAAAAGTACAAAAAAAAAGAAAAAATAGCTGGGCTTGGGGATGCATGCCTCTAATTCCAGCTACTTGGGAGGTTGAGGCAGGAGAATTACTTGAACCTGTGAGGCAGAGGTTGTAGTGAGCCGAGTTCATGCCACTGCACTCCATCAGAGCTATACCGTGAGAGTACACTATGAGAAACAAAGGTGAATAGAACAAAAAAAAATTAGAAAAATAATTCCCACTGCTAAACTTTGCCACAGGAAAAATTAAGAATTTCACCAACTTCCACCTTCTATAATGGAAGCCAAGGTTATTTGGACCAGCCCTCCTGTATCAGTTCATTTTCATGCTGCTGATAAACACATACCTGAAAATGGGAAGAAAGTGAAGTTTAATTGGACTTACATTTCCACATGGCTGGGGAGGCCTCAGAATCATGGCATAGGAATAAAGGCACTTCTTAAATGGTGGTGTCAAGGGGGAACGGGGAATAAGCAAAATCCGATCCTCATGATAAAACTATCAGAGTTTGTGAGACTTATTCACCATCACAAGAATAGCATGAGAAAGATCAGACCCCCATGATTAAATTAGTGCCCCCCAGGTCCCATCCACAACACATGGGAATTCTGGGATTTACAATTGAAGTTGAGATTTGAATGGATCATTAAGTTCTAAGCACTTTTAAATTTCTATTATAATAATCCATGAATTGCTGAGAAATATTTATTAATTTTATTGTTCAATTTCATCTTAATTTTATTTTAATTTATGCTAACTCAGTTGAAAATGTTAATTTTTTAAATCTCATATCAAGTCTTTTATTCTCATTAATTGTTCTATAAATGCTCTCAAATTGAAGAACAGTCTCTTGTAGGCTGCTTCCCTGCAACAGTCTTGACTGATTGCTGTCTAGGCCTGATTCAATTTTCTCATTGTAGGATTTTCCTTCACTACACTTTTAAGAATTTATCTCTCTCTTATGTTGTGTCTCCTGTTTTCTGCATCCCACATCTTTGTCTTTCTTGGTTTACTTCTTCCTTTTGGTAGGAAAAAATCTCTAGTAGCTTCATAAGAAAAGATTCAGAGGCAGACAAAACTTGAGAGATGTCATATGTCTGAAAAGTGTATCTTTTCCACTTGTATATTTGATTTTAGTCTATGTGGAAATGGAAACATATGTCAGAAATCATTTTCCTTTAGAATTTTCAAAGCATAATTCCATTGCCTTCTGGTTTATAGTGATGGTGTTGATTTATTTATTTTTCTTGGAGATGGAATTTTGCTCTTGTTGCCCAGGCTGGAGTGCAATTGTTCAATCTCGGCTCACCACAACCTCTCCCTCCCGGGTTCAAGATATTCTCCTGCCTCAGACTCCCGAGTAGCTGGAATTATAGACAGGCACTACCACACCCGACTAATTTTGTATTTTTATTAGAGATGGGGTTCCTCCATGTTGGTTAGGCTGGTCTCAAACTCCTGACTTCAGGTGAGTCACCCACCTTGGCCTCCCAAATTGTGCCTTGGCCTCCCAAAGTGCTGGGGCTACAGGCATGAGCCATGGCACCTGGCCAGTGTTGAAAATTTTTAAATAATCTGATTCATCATCCTTTGTATGAGACCTATGTTTACCCCTCGGGAAACTTATCCAATTTTCTCTATGTTCTTAGTGTTCTCAAATTCTACATTAATGTATCTTGACATGAGTCTGTTTTCATCTGTTTTCTAGATGCTAGCCTTTTAATCTATAAATAAACATCCTTAAGTTCTGAGAATTTTTATTGAATTATTTTGCCAACAATTCATTCCCCTTTGTTTTACTTATTTATTTTCTTTCTATAACTCATATAATTAAAATATTAGAAAAATATTATCTTGGAGAAAAAGCACAACACTGATTATGTTTGTGTTAAAATATCATAGCTCAAAATTTTCATATTTTATTAAAGAAAAATGTTGTGTTTATTGGTATTCACATTGTTACCTGAAGAAGGGCAATGACTAGTCAAAAATAGAAGTGTATGACTAACAGTTAGAAGATGCAAGCACTGTATCCTCCAGAAATTTAGCATATGAAAACCCCTACATTCCAGACAAATTGACTTAAGCGTCAACATTCTCTCAGATAAAATGAATATATTTGTGCTAAGTTCTAGGATCAAAGGTGAATAAGACATTTTTTCTGCCTTCAGTGATGGCTCAGTCCAAAGGAAGACAAGTAAAAATGATATAAAAAGAGAGATGTGTAGGCCGGGTGTGGTGGCTCATGCCTGTAATGCCAGCACTTTGGGAGGGCAAGGCAGGTGGATCATGAGGTCAGGTGATCAAGGCCATCCTTGCTAACATAGTGAAACCCCACCTCTATTAAAAATACAAATATTAACCAGATGTGGTGGCACACACATGTAGTTCCAGCTACTTGGGAGGCTGAGTCAAGAGAATCACTTGAACCCAGGAGGTGGAGGTTGCAGTGAGCCGAGATCACACCACTGCACTCCAGCCTGAGTGACAGAGGTAAACTCCGTCTCAAACAAAACAAAACAAAAAAAACAAAAAAACAAAAAAAAAGAGAGATATGCAAAGTGCTAAAAAAACCTAGAAAAGGGACAGAATATCTGTGAAAGATAACTTGTTTGGGTCAGTTGGAAATGAGGAGGTCTCTGTATGCTTTCACTGTGTCACATTTGATTATAGGCAGAAACAAATGAATCTTAATATTTATGGGGTTACAGACTCTTTTAAGGATGTAAAGAAATTTATGATTCTTTCAATAAAAAAACTTATAAAATAAATATACACATATATTTTGCTTACTCAGAATGTGCATCATCAAGACCTCTGGATATAGGAGAACGAGTAGGAATGTTTTAGGCAGACAGGAATGGAAGGAGAGTCCAAACAGAGGAAACAACATGTGCAAGAGCATGAAGACAGAAAAGCTTGTGCTTTATTGGAACCAGATGACTATAAAAAATTTCAGGGTGACTAGAACATAAGCTGCAAGACAAAGTACTCATGGTATAAGATGAAAATAGAATGCTAGGCACAGTGGTACATGCCTGTAATCTTACACTTTGGGAGGCCCAGGTGGGCAGATCACCTGAGGTTGGGAGTTTGAGACCAGCCTGACCAACAGGGAGAAACTCCATCTCTACTAAAAAAAATAAATAAATAATACAAAATTAGCTGGGCATGGTAGTAGTGGATGCCTGTATTCTCAGTTACTTGAAAGGATGAGGCAGAAGAATTTCTTGTACCTGGGAGGTAGAGCTTGTGGTGAGCCGAGATCATGCCATTGCCCTCCAGCCTGAGAAACAAGAGCAAAACTCCACCACTGCCTCCTATAGCACACACACCCTCCGCCCCCCCCCCAAAAAAAAAACGAAGAAGAAGAAGAAAATGAAGGGAAGAAGATAGCCTGGGATAAAGCATGAAGTATCTCAAATGTCAGTCATGCCCTTTGTTTACTCAGAGACAAGACCGTGATTGATTAAAATTATGTACATCATGTCAACCCTCTTCTAACTGTTAACATATATAACTGGAACAGCTAGTACCCAATGGAATACTAATTAACATTCTGACTGTAGGGTTTCATTGGCATTCACTGTAGGTGTTGAGTGTGGAGTGCTCAGACCTCAAGGTTACAGCTTCATGAAAGAAAAATCAATGTTAGAGTGAAACAAAAAGCCCCGCAACCACTACATGAATTATTTTATTCCTGAATAACTTACAGCAGAATGGCAATCTTCAATGAGCAGACATGCTTCTCCATCACAGAAACAACTTAGATTCACCTGGGGAGTTTACAAAAAGCAGACAGCATGTGATATCCATCCCAGACCAATTAAATCGGAATTTGTGGGGATCAATGGATCAAGGACAGCTGAATTTTCAAAAGCTTGATAGATAACTTTAACATGCATTCAAAACTGAGAACTATTATGTTAACAAAAATAATCCATGAAAGTAAGTTCCTATCTGCTCATCTTCCCTTAATTATATTACTCTGTTCTCATGCAGCATGATACAAGTAAAAGGTATTATTATTATTATTATTATTATTATTATTATTATTATTATTATTGAGATGGAGTCTAGCTCTGTCAATCAGACTGGAGTGCATTTGCACTATTTTGGCTCACTGCAACCTCCGGTTCCTGTGTTTAAGTGATTCTCTTGCCTCAGCTTCCCAAGTAGCTAGGATAACAGGCACCCATCACCATGCTAATTTTTGTATTTTCAGTAAAGATGGGGTTTCACTGCATTGGCCAGGCTGGTCTTGAACTACTCACTTCATGATCCACCCACCTCAGCCTCCCAAAGTGCTGGGATTACAAGTGTGAGCCACCATGTCCAGCCAAAATTAATATTTTAAAATATTTAGAAATATGTGGTAGGGTGCGGTGGCTCATGCCTGTAATCCCATCACTTTGGGAGGCTGAGGTGGATGGATCACTTGAACTGAGGAGCTTTCAAGGGACCAGCTTGAAAATATGGTGAAACACCATTTCTACAAAAAATACAAAAAAAAAAAAAAATCCAGGCCTCGTGGTGCATCTCTGTTGTCCTAGTTACTTAGGAAGCTAAGGTGAGAGGATTGCTCAGAAGGATAACTTGAGCTCAGGAGGCTGACGCTGCAGAGATTGAGCTGCTGCACTCCAGTCCAGCCTGGGCAACAAAGTGAGGATCTGTCTCATATATATACATATACCTGTGCAGATATGTATATATATATACATACACACACCAATATACTATACACATATATAGATGTGTGTGTGTGTATGTACACACACATACATATATGTTTAATCACTTTAATTCCCGTCTGAGCAGCATGCTTGAGGGTCAGTATCAGGACCTGCGGGCTGCCAACCTGTGCTAGAAATGTTTAGAGTGGGTTTTTTCTCATTATACAGTCTCATCTGCCAAGAGTACTGCCTGTGGCTATTGTTCTTTTCATATCTTGCAGATCTTTCTGGGCAAAAGACCACATGCATCAATATTTTTTTGCCCAGGATCTTGTAATTAATTGGATGACCTTTCAGTCAAAGAATTTCTAAGGACAAGATTTTTCCTCTTTTGGCTCAGGAAACTGCAGGCATCAGTTGCACAACAATGTTGAACATTAGCACAGCTAATAAGTCATATCCATTGCCTTAAACAAAATGCACATAACTCAATATTTTTCATTACACCCAAACATTATATACAGTTTGAAATTAATCGTTTTTATGTACTATATTTTCTTTGGTACTGAACATAAAACTTCAAGAAGAGGGTCACACAATGATTTATTCAGCAAATATGTACAGAGCTTCTGTATATCAAAAACTGTGCTAAGTTCTAAGATTAGAAAACATGTCATGTATCTGCCCTCAACATGTTCTTATTCTATTAAATGGTGTAACAACACAACACTGAGTCAGAAAAGTTTCAAAGGAGAAGTACACACAAAAAAAGAGCTAGGCAAATACATGAGAGATTATGATCACTTAGAGCTGCTATCAGTTAAAGCCAGGTCTTCAAGGCCCATAAATGCCAGGATAGAAAGTTTAGAACAAGCTGTCTACAAAAAAGGGAGTTTGTTTTTGGTTTTGCTTTGTTTTTCATAGGAAAATGAATCAGAGTTCAGGAAAGTTATAAGACTAACTGCAATATATAGGATGGATTGAAGACCAGTAAGAGAAGAATGAATGTGAGTTATGAGTTTTATTAAATGGTTAAATGAACAGATGATTGTGGCCTGGGTAAGGAAGGTGGAAGCAAGGACTGGAAGAAAGAGACAGATGCAAGAACCATTGCAAAGATAAAGTCCAAAAGACTTGGCATGAGTTTTTGAGTTGAGGCTAGTAAAAAATATTGTGGGATTTTTGGCATTCATCTATCCATCAAATTATTCAATGAATCTTTATTAAAAACTACTATGCAACAAGCACTGTGCTGAGTTCTGGAGGTACAGCAGTGAATGTGGGATTAATGATACCTGACTTCATAAAGCTTTATGTACAGGGAGAGGCAGATAATAAATAAAAGACACAGGTAGTTGTAAATGCTGTGAAAGAAATTTTGGGACACTGAAAGTGAGTAACAGACAGTAGTGATGGTTGGTGTAACAGACAGAACTACTGTATATTGGGTATTAAGTGAATCTTTCTCCAAGGAAGTCTTATTTGATAAATCAGAAAGAGAAACCATTGAAAAAGAGGGGAGAATATAATGCCGAAGTTCTAAAATAGAACAATTTTTGATAAATGGCCGAAAGCTGATTCTTTTTCAAAGTTGGCTTCTATCTGGGAGAGAAAGGAGTAGGGAACAAAATGACATTTTAAACTGCGTAGAAAAATAAGGATATTGAGTAACATAGAGGAAGGAAAGAGCTCAGTTCTGTGTTTGAAGAACAGAGAGTTGCTAATGTGCAGAATAATGCTGAGAATTTGAGTAAGAGGAAAATGGTAAAGTAAGCAGTGGTTTTAATAGTACAGATGGGAATGCTGTCCTTGATAAAAGGAGTTCCAGTGGAATGAGACCAAAACCATAGTGAACTGAACTGAAAAGCCAGTGGGAAGAAATGAGGGAAGTGGCTACAGCGTGCTTAGTGGAGAAAAGTAATGAAGGGGTAAGTGTCAGGAGGGTAAACGATGGGAAAAATTCTAATTTTTAAAAGCAATATAAGAATTTAGATCACAGTTGTATATGTAT
>NW_026652300.1:3409105-3411077 GCF_009828535.3 Hylobates moloch | reverse complement strand
GGCAACAAAGTGAGGATCTGTCTCATATATATACATATACCTGTGCAGATATGTATATATATATACATACACACACCAATATACTATACACATATATAGATGTGTGTGTGTGTATGTACACACACATACATATATGTTTAATCACTTTAATTCCCGTCTGAGCAGCATGCTTGAGGGTCAGTATCAGGACCTGCGGGCTGCCAACCTGTGCTAGAAATGTTTAGAGTGGGTTTTTTCTCATTATACAGTCTCATCTGCCAAGAGTACTGCCTGTGGCTATTGTTCTTTTCATATCTTGCAGATCTTTCTGGGCAAAAGACCACATGCATCAATATTTTTTTGCCCAGGATCTTGTAATTAATTGGATGACCTTTCAGTCAAAGAATTTCTAAGGACAAGATTTTTCCTCTTTTGGCTCAGGAAACTGCAGGCATCAGTTGCACAACAATGTTGAACATTAGCACAGCTAATAAGTCATATCCATTGCCTTAAACAAAATGCACATAACTCAATATTTTTCATTACACCCAAACATTATATACA
Organism: Hylobates moloch; assembly: GCF_009828535.3. Classification (NCBI taxonomy): domain Eukaryota; kingdom Metazoa; phylum Chordata; class Mammalia; order Primates; family Hylobatidae; genus Hylobates; species Hylobates moloch. Next base: position 3,410,534 of record NW_026652300.1, on the reverse strand, counting down.
GTTTGAAATTAATCGTTTTTATGTACTATATTTTCTTTGGTACTGAACATAAAACTTCAAGAAGAGGGTCACACAATGATTTATTCAGCAAATATGTACAGAGCTTCTGTATATCAAAAACTGTGCTAAGTTCTAAGATTAGAAAACATGTCATGTATCTGCCCTCAACATGTTCTTATTCTATTAAATGGTGTAACAACACAACACTGAGTCAGAAAAGTTTCAAAGGAGAAGTACACACAAAAAAAGAGCTAGGCAAATACATGAGAGATTATGATCACTTAGAGCTGCTATCAGTTAAAGCCAGGTCTTCAAGGCCCATAAATGCCAGGATAGAAAGTTTAGAACAAGCTGTCTACAAAAAAGGGAGTTTGTTTTTGGTTTTGCTTTGTTTTTCATAGGAAAATGAATCAGAGTTCAGGAAAGTTATAAGACTAACTGCAATATATAGGATGGATTGAAGACCAGTAAGAGAAGAATGAATGTGAGTTATGAGTTTTATTAAATGGTTAAATGAACAGATGATTGTGGCCTGGGTAAGGAAGGTGGAAGCAAGGACTGGAAGAAAGAGACAGATGCAAGAACCATTGCAAAGATAAAGTCCAAAAGACTTGGCATGAGTTTTTGAGTTGAGGCTAGTAAAAAATATTGTGGGATTTTTGGCATTCATCTATCCATCAAATTATTCAATGAATCTTTATTAAAAACTACTATGCAACAAGCACTGTGCTGAGTTCTGGAGGTACAGCAGTGAATGTGGGATTAATGATACCTGACTTCATAAAGCTTTATGTACAGGGAGAGGCAGATAATAAATAAAAGACACAGGTAGTTGTAAATGCTGTGAAAGAAATTTTGGGACACTGAAAGTGAGTAACAGACAGTAGTGATGGTTGGTGTAACAGACAGAACTACTGTATATTGGGTATTAAGTGAATCTTTCTCCAAGGAAGTCTTATTTGATAAATCAGAAAGAGAAACCATTGAAAAAGAGGGGAGAATATAATGCCGAAGTTCTAAAATAGAACAATTTTTGATAAATGGCCGAAAGCTGATTCTTTTTCAAAGTTGGCTTCTATCTGGGAGAGAAAGGAGTAGGGAACAAAATGACATTTTAAACTGCGTAGAAAAATAAGGATATTGAGTAACATAGAGGAAGGAAAGAGCTCAGTTCTGTGTTTGAAGAACAGAGAGTTGCTAATGTGCAGAATAATGCTGAGAATTTGAGTAAGAGGAAAATGGTAAAGTAAGCAGTGGTTTTAATAGTACAGATGGGAATGCTGTCCTTGATAAAAGGAGTTCCAGTGGAATGAGACCAAAACCATAGTGAACTGAACTGAAAAGCCAGTGGGAAGAAATGAGGGAAGTGGCTACAGCGTGCTTAGTGGAGAAAAGTAATGAAGGGGTAAGTGTCAGGAGGGTAAACGAT
>NW_026652300.1:3368919-3404128 GCF_009828535.3 Hylobates moloch | reverse complement strand
TGATCTGTCTAATGTTGACAGTGGGGTGTTAAAATCTCCCATTATTATTGTGTGGGAGTTTAAGTCCCTTTGTAGGTCACTCAGGACTTGCTTTATGAATCTGGGTGCTCCTGTGTTGGGTGCATATATATTTAGGATAGTTAGCTCTTCTTGTTGAATTGGTCCCTTTACCATTATGTAATGGCCTTCTTTGTCTCTTTTGATCTTTGTTGGTTTAAAGTCTATTTTATCAGAGACTAGGATTGCAACCCCTGCCTTTTTTTGTTTTCCATTTGCTTGATAGATCTTCCTCCATCCCTTTATTTTGAGTCTATGTGTGTCTCTGCACGTGAGATGGGTTTCCTGAAGACAGCACACTGATGGGTCCTGACTCCTTATCCAGTTTGCCAGTCTGTGTCTTTTAATTGGAGAATTTAGCCCATTTACATTTAACATTAATATTGTTATGTGTGAATCTGATCCTGTCATTATGATGTTAGTTGGTTATTTTGCTCATTAGTTGATGCAGTTTCTTCCTAACCTCGATGGGCTTTACAATTTGGCATGTTTTTGCAGTGGCTGGTACCGGTTGTTCCTTTCCATGTTTAGTGCTTCCTTCAGGAGCTCTTTTAGGGCAGGCCTTCTGGTGACAAAAATCACTCAGCGTTTGCTTGTCTGTAAAGTATTTTATTTCTCCTTCACTTATGAAGCTTAGTTTGGCTGGATAGGAAATTCTGGGTTGAAAATTCTTTTCTTTAAGAATGTTGAATATCGGCCCCCACTCTCTTCTGGCTTGTAGAGTTTCTGCCGAGAGATCAGCTGTTAGCCTGATGGGCTTCCCTTTGTGGGTAACCCGACCTTTCTCTCTGGCTGCCCTTAACATTTTTTCCTTCATTTCAACTTTGGTGAATCTGACAATTATGTGTCTTGGAGTTGCTCTTCTCGAGGAGTATCTTTGTGGCGTTCTCTGTATTTCCTGAATCTGAACGTTGGCCTGCCTTGCTAGATTGGGGAAGTTCTCCTGGATAATATCTTGCAGAGTGTTTTCCAACTTGGTTCCATTCTCCCCGTCATTTTCAGGTACACCAATCAGACGTAGGTTTGCTCGTTTCACGTAGTCCCAAATTTCTTGGAGGCTTTGTTCATTTCTTTTTATTCTTTTTTCTCTAGACTTCCCTTCTCGCTTCATTTCATTCATTTCATCTTCCATCTGCGATACCCTTTCTTCCAGTTGATCGCATCTGCTACTGAGGCTTCTGCAATCTTCACGTAGTTCTCGAAACTTGGCTTTCAGCTCCTCCATCTCCTTTAAGCCCTTCTCTCCATTGGTTATTCTAGTTATCCATTCTTCTAATTTTTTTTCAAAGTTTTTACCTTCTTTGCTATTGTTTTGAATTTCCTCCCGTAGCTCAGAGTAGTTTGATCATCTGAAGCCTTCTTCTCTAGACTCGTCAAAGTCATCCTCCATCCAGCTTTGTTCCATTGCTGGTGAGGAACTGCGTTCCTTTGGAGGAGGAGAGGTGCTCTGCTTTTTAGAGTTTCCAGTTTTTCTGCTCTGTTTTTTCCCCATCTTTGCGGTTTTATCTACTTTTGGGCTTTGATGATGGTGATGTACAGATGGGTTTTTGGTGTGGATGTCCTTTCTGTTTGTTAGTTTTCCTTCTACCAGACAGGACCCTCAGCTGCAGGTCTGTTGGAGTTTACTAGAGGTCCACTCCAGACCCTGTTTGGCTGGGTGTCAGCAGCGGTGGCTGCAGAACAGCGGATTTTCGTGAGACCACCAATTCAGCTGTCTGATAGTTCCTCTGGAAGTTTTGTCTCAGAGGAGTACCTGGCCCAGTGAGGTGTCAGTCTTTCCCTTCTGGGGGGGTGCCTCCCAGTTAGGCTGCTCAGGGGTGAGGGACCCACTTTAGGAGGCAGTCTGTCCGTTCTCAGATCTCCAGCTGCGTGCTGGGAGAACCACTACTCTCTTCAAAGCTGTCAGTCAGACAGGGACGTTTAAGTCTCTGGAGATTCCTGCTGACTTTTTGTTTGTTTGTGCCCTGCCCCCAGAGGTGGAGCCTACAGAGGCAGACAGGCCTCCTTGAGCTGTGGTGGGCTGCACCCAGTTCGAGCTTCCTGGCTGCTTTGTTTACCTAAGCAAGCCTGGGCAATGGCGGGCGCCCCTCCCCCAGCCTCGCTGCTGCCTTGCAGCTTGATCTCAGACTGCTGTGCTAGCAATCAGCGAGACTCCGTGGGCATAGGACCCTCCGAGCCAGGTGCGGGATACAATCTCCTAGTGTGCCGTTTTCCAGGCCCGTTGGGAAAGCGCAGTATGAGGGTGGGACTGACCCGATTTTCCAGGTGCCGTCTGTTACCCCTTTCTTTGACTAGGAAAGGGAACTCCCTGACCCCTTGTGCTTCCCGAGTGAGGCAGTGCCTCGCCCTGCTTCGGCTCGCGCACAGTGCGCTTCACCGACTGTCCTGCACCCACTGTTTGGCACTCCCTAGTGAGATGAAACCGGTACCTCAAGCAGAAATGCAGAAATCACCAGTCTTCTGTGTCGCTCGGGCTGGGAGCTGGAGACCGGAGCTGTTCCTATTCAGCCATCTTGGCTCCCCCTCCTCATTCTCTTATTTTTTTATTTTTTATTTTTCCCTTTGCATTTGCCTCTTATCTCTCTCTTTGATTGGCTTTATTATGTCATTTGCTAGTTTTGAAATGTAAACCCCAGCCTAGACATTTAGGATACTACTAGCTATGTGTCTCCAGGTGAGTATATTGTGGTTGAATGACTTTCCAGCCTACATTCGCCATTCAGAGTGTTCTCTCACCAAGAAAAATATCACAAAGTGATCTTTATCTACAGTAGAAAGACGAAAACAGAACATACAGAAAGTCTGAATACAAGAATACTTATTTTTAGGCTGATTTAATAAGAGAAATCAGACTAATATATCATTATGCCTATTTAAGCATAGCTGTAACAATAAATTTGGCTTCAAATTTGGGGCCAATCGGTCTCTGGACAGAATTGTGTTCATTAACAATATTAGCAGCACTTTATCCTACAAGTCATTTGGATTAGAAACCATGGGGTGGTACAATTCTCTGTTTTTTAACCATAATATTAAGCCTTTTGCCTACCCTTGTCAAGCATTTTTGAATGTCCTTTTTTGTTCACTATGTTTTCATTTACATAAAATACCTAATTCAGGTCTTGTTCACCTTACGTTAAGATGTTATAACACTCAAACTGTTAACTGATAGACTTCACCTCCATGGTCTTCCATATTCTGTTCCTATTTGTATAAATTCAACCTGTTTTAAAAATTATATTTGGTACTTGATGACTATAAGATAGAGACTGTAAACCTGAGTATTGAAGGCATATAAAATCTGATCAGAAACCACCTTCCAATCTCATCCACAACTATGCTTTTTCATGAACTATGTCTAATAAGCTTTGATAAATGTTATGTATGCAAAAAATAAAAATGGTGCATACATAGTAAAAAAAAAACCCTATGGGAGGCAGAGGTTAGGTGGAATCTAGTGAATGTAGCAAAAAAGTACAGAGCCTAGTACAAAGATTTAGGGTTTGAGTAAAGTAGAAACGAGTAAGGAAGAGTGAGAAAGAGAAGTCAGTGAGGTAGGAAGAAAACAAAGTTAAATGTGAAGATAGAAGACACAGGGGAAGAAGATGTTCAAACAAAGAGAGAATGATGAACTGTTTAAGAGTGATAGATGACCCTTATATTTGAAATATTGAAGTTGCTGATGACTTTGGCAAAAGCAATGTCAATGGTGTGGATAGATTGAATTCTGGAGTGGTTTGGGGCTTCCTGCAGAAACATGCAGCCTCAGGAGTTGCCAGGCTGTGTGTTTGCATGGGAGTGTTGTGAGTGTTGGATGTCTGTGTGTGTGTGTGTGGCATGGTGTGTTAGTGTGTGTGTGTGTGTGTGTGCATGTGCCTATATGTGAAGTCTACTTAAAGAAATGTGGCTAATGGACTTCAGCGCTTCTTTTGTTTAGAGTCTCCCAACCTTTTGGTGGCCTGTCTGTGTGGCTCTGCTTGGGCTAGGTGGTGCAGTGTCCTTCATTTTTCTGTGCATCATGAATCTGCAGTAAATTGGAAGGCAAGGTGAGACCAGCCAGCAAACAAATCACCCCCCCCAGCAAAAAAAAAAAAAAAAACACACTCTTCTAGAAAGAAGAGGAACACACCACACCAAAAAAATGGAAATATACCAGTGTTCCATTCTGCTGCAACAAACCCAGGGAGAGACATTAGCAGTCCTCTCTGCAGGGGCCCTTGAATTTATCTCGAATTTTGTTCCCAGACAAGCAGGTGCTTCATGTCCTGAGGGGGTGCTCCTCTATTATCTTGGGATTTCATCAGGAACATTGAGTGTGAGCAGAAATAATGTCAGATAGGGATGATGATACAATCTGGTGAGGGGTTTATGGTGTCCTACAACTTTAACTGCAAAAAAATGAAGACAGGTGACAAAGAATGTGCTTCCAACTCCATCCCCATATTCCCTTAGTTGCACAAGCAGGCCATATCATGGCCCAGTGTTCAGGTGGGAGTATTCCAATGCAAAAGGAACATTTGGTGTGTATATTGGGGCCATCCTGGCAAACTCCTGATTTGATTATTTTCATACCCAGAGCCAAAAGGGAGTGGAATGGATTGATACTGAGGGGGATGTGACCTCAACATTTACCTCTTTTTTTTCTGACTTCCATGTTTCTTACCTCCCTAAAGTTTCCTGGGTCTGGCTCAATGACTTCCACACTAAAAATTTCCCAGTTCAGGAGAATGAACCTCATGGCAATCCATTGTGCACGTGTTTTTTTTTTTTTTTTTCTAAACATTGTCACGATTTAATGACTGGGCAGCTTTGATACTTTTCAAACCATAAATTCCCATTACAGTCACCAACAAGGAAACATGTTCTCCCACTTCTATCAGAGTGTTGCATGATTCCTGTAGGATGAGTAGCAGGCAGCCATATCTGGCTTTTACCTGGTAATCTAGCCTCTGTTTCATTTCATCTAAATGACCTTCTCACTGTGGAGGTGCTCTTTCACTGAGCTATTGCTGGATGGGACTGCCTCTCACCACAGATTATTTAGCTGCCAGGGATTTCAGAGAGCAAAAGGGATGTCAGGTATGGTCACTGCACTCCTGGTTGTGGGTTGTTGTCTCATTGTGGGGCCTGAGGTTGTTTGCACTTCGCAGGAGGTTTTTGTGTCCTAACAGGAATCGTTGAACATTGCTTGGACTGCAGCATAAGGCAGCTTTTTTCTCTCAGTTGAGGCTTGGTTTTTCTTTGCTTTCATAGGGAATCCACAGTGCCCCTCAACGGCACTACTGGACACCACTTTCAAGCCTGCCATTGCCACAGACAGCCTCTGAGACACAGTCTCAACCTCATCTTCACACTTGAGAGGGCAGCCTGAGTTGTGAGAACATGGCTCCATACTGGACTTGCCTTTGTCATGTTTTCTGTCTTTCCCAGAGAGCCCCTGCAAAGCCCAAGATGAAGGGAAGCAGTGAGGTCAAGATCCTGGACATATTTCAGTGAAACTGGCCTCTGGGATCTCAGGAATGATTCTATTATCTAAAGAACCCTCAAAAACACATCTGATTTTATTCCAATCCCCATGGGTCCCGATTCTTGCACACAAATTCTTTCTGGACTGGAGTAAGAGGAGCAGTTTCCAGTGACCCCCTCACACTCTCAAAATGCCTTCTTCTCCACTGTTACCCAATCACAGAGATGGCCTGAAAGGGCACTGATGTCAAGACTTTCACGGTCCTGCAGTGGGTTTTCCCAGACAGCTCTTTCTCAATACTATGCTGTCTCTGCCTGTATCATTTTTCTCTGCTTTGACAGGCTGACAGCTCTGACAGCCAGGCTCCAGGAGCCTACCTCACGAATGCACATGTGCCACTCTCATGGCACCAGGCCTGAATGTGGGCTCTGGGCTAGCATCACAGTGAATGTCACCATCACCTATCAACAAGTCTCTGTGTGTTGGCGTAGAAGACCTCCATGGAAATGCACTGGCTGTGGACTCTCGCTTATCTTCTCTGCAGGATCCAGGGGATTGTCCCATGGTCCTAGGAGAGGGCAGATGTGAGCCAGCCTGAAGAAATGTCAAGCACAGCCCTAGGAATAAACCACAAAATCCTTAAGTATCCAAAAAGATCTGCAAAATTCCTCAGTCTGCCTAGACCTTGTAGGAGCGAGCTTCTTGAAACTTGCCGTATCGTCATTGCTAGGTACAGCCGAACTGCGTTCATGGGGTTGCTGTCTCCCAGGTGGTGCTTCCTGCAGAAACTTACAGACTCAGGAGCTGCTTGGTTGTCTGTTTCTGTGGGAGTGTTGCCAGTGTTGGATGTCTGCGTGTGTGGGAGATATAGTGTGTATGTGAGTGTGTGTGCGTGTGTTTGTGTGTGTGCTTGTAAGTGGAATCTGCTTAATGGAATGTGGCTAATGCACTTCAGCACCTCTTTTTTTTCAGTCTCTCAACCTTTTGGTGGCCTGTCTGTCTGGCTCTGCTTGTGCTATGGGGCTGCATGTTCTTTATTTTTCTGTGGATCATGAATCTGCACTGAATTGGGAGCGTGACTAAGACCCACCAGTAACCAAATCACCTCCATCTGCAAACAGAATTCACTCTACGAGAAAGAAGATACGCACACCACACTACAAAACAGATATCTCCTAGTGTTTCACTGTCCTGCAGCCAACAATGGATAGGTGCTAGCAGTGCTGTCCACAGGGCCCCTTGAATTTACCTCAAATTTGGTTCCCAGCTGAGCAGGTGTTCACATCGTGAGTGAACACTCTCCCATCATCTTGGAATTTCATCCTGGGACATAGACTGTGAGCAACCATAATGTAAGATATGGATGAGGATGCAATCTGGTGTGGGGTGCATGGGGTCTGGCAAATTCACCTGCCAAAAAATGAAGACAGATGACACAGAAGGTTCTTCCAAATCCCATCCTTGCATTTCCTTAATTGCACAAGGAGTCCACACCATGGCCTGATGTTCATGTGAGAGTATTCCAACGTGCATGGAACATTTGGAGGGCAAACTGACGCCAACCTGCCAAACTCATAGGCATATGAGAGCTTTCATATGCAGAGAAAAACAGGAGTGGAATTGATCAATGCTGGCTGGGATGTGGCCTCCAGACTTGGCTCTTCTTTTCCTGAATTCCATGTTCTTCATTGTCCTAGGGTTTTCTGGGTCTGGCTCAATGACTTCTACACTAAAGGTTTCCCAGTTCATGGAGGATGAGCCTCATGGGACTCCATCATGTGAGTGTTCTTTTCTGAACTCTGTCATGTTTTAATGACTGCACAGCTGTGATACTTTTAAAACCATAAATTCCCGTTACAGTCACCCACAAGGAAACTTTTTCTCCAACTTCTATTGGAGTGCTGCATGATTCCTGTAGGATGACAAATAGGCAGCTGTGTTTGCCTTTTACAAGGTAATTTAACCTCTGCTTCATTTCATCTTCATGGCCTTCTCATTGTGGAGGGTCATTTTCATTCAGTTGTTGCTGGATGGGTCTGCTTCTCACCACAGATTATATAGCTGCCAGGGATTTCAGAAAGCAAAAGGGACTTCAGGTAGGCTGGCTGTGCTCTAGGTTGTGGGTCATTGTCTCATTATGGGAGCTGAGGTTGTTTGCACTTTGCAGTAGGCTTTTGGGACCTCTGAAAGAAATCATTGAACATTGCTTGGACTCCAGAACAAGGCACCTTATTCTGTCAGGCGAGTCTTGATTTTTCTTTGCTTACATGGGAATCCAAATTGCCCCTAAACAGCGCTACTGGACATGCTCTTCAGGCTTTCCATTGACACAGATGACCTCTGAGACACTCCCTCAACCTCGTATGCACCCCTGAGAGGTGGGTCCAAGGTGTGAGAATAGTGCTTCACACTGGAGTTTCATTTGCTGTGGTTTCTGTCTTTCCGAGAGAGCTCCTGTGAGGTTCAGGATGACTGGAGGAACTGAGGACAAGAACCCAGACATCTTAACACTGGCACCTGCTTCTGAGGTCTCAGGCATGATTTTATCACCCAAAGAACCCACAGTAACACACCAGATTATACTCCAATCCCCATGAGACCCGATTCTTCCACACAGACTTTTTCATGAATGGAGTCAGAAAAGCAGTTTCCAGCAACCATCTCACAGTCTCAGAACACCATGCCCTCCAGTGGGACCCTACCACGGAGACAACCCAAAGAGGCGCTGAGGTCAGGACTTTAAGTGTCCCACAGTGGGTTTTTGAAGAAAGCTTTTTTCCTGATATGAGGCTGGCTCTGCCTGTACCATCTCACTCTGTTTAGGTAGGCTGACAGCTTTGATACCCAGGCACCAGAGCCTGCCTCATGAATGCTCATGCGGTAGTCTCAGGGCAAAAGGACTCAGCTGGGAACTCTGGCTAGCATCAAAATAGATGCCTCCATTACCTTGCAACAAGTCCCTGTGGCTTGGCAGAAAAGGAGATTTCCATTGAGGTGCATCAGAGGTGGACTGTTGCCTGTCTTCTCTGTGGAATCCACAGGATAGTCCCATGATCCTAGGAGAGACCAGACCTGAGCCAGTCTGAAGAAACATCAAGCAGAAAGCAAGGAATAAACCACAAAATCCCTAAGGATCCAAAAGAATGCCTCAAGCCTGCCTGGACATTGCAGTGGTGAGTCTTTTTGAAACTTGCCCCACTGTGATTTCTAGGTGCAGCCCACCTGTGTTCCCTGGGGATGTTCTCTCCCAGATGGGGCTTTGAGTAGAACCACATAGCAACAGGGGCTTCTGGGATGTGTTTCTGTGGGAGTGCTGAGAGTGTTGGATGTCTGCATGTGAATGTGGCTCTGTGTTTGTGTATATGCCTGTAAGTGGAGTCTGCTTAAAAAAATGTGGCTAAAGCACTGTGGCACTTCTTTTTTTTTTTTAATTCTCCCAAACTTTTGGTGGCCTGTCTGTGAGGCTCTGCTTTGGCTGTAGGGCTCTGTGTTTTTTATTCTGTGAATGATGAATTACAGTGAATTGGTAGGCTGGCAGAGATCTGCCGGGGTCCAAATAACCTCTGCCTGTAAAAAAAAGCCACTCTTCGAAAAAGAAGAGGAGTATACCACACCCAAGAACAGATATCTCCTATTGTTTCATTGTACTGCAACCAACCCAGGAGGAGATACTAGAAGTCCTGTCCACAGGGCCTCTTGAATTTACATCAAATTTGGTTCTCAGTTGAGTAGGAACTTCACATCATGAGGTGGCACTCCTTTATCATCTTGGGATTTTATTATGTGACAGAGAGTGAGAGCAGCAATAAGGTCAGATAGAAGTGATGATACAAACCGGTGAGGAGTGAATGGGGTCCTGCACATTCACATTCACTTGCAAAAAGGTGAAGACAGATGACACAGAAGGTGCTTTCAAACTGCCTCCTTGCATTCTTTTAACTGCATGAGCCATCCACACCATGGCCTGGTGTTCAGCTGGGAGTACTCCGATGTGCAGGGAACATTTGGAGTGCAAATTGGGGCCATCTTGGCAAACTCCATATTTGAGGGCTTTCATACCCAGAGCCAAATGGGAGTTGGGTGGATTTATGCTGGGTGGGATGCGGCCTCGACACATACCTCTTCTTTTCCTGATTTTCGTGTTCATCATTGGCCTAGGGTTTCCTTGGTCTGGCCCAACATCTTCCACTCTATAGATTTCCCAGTTCGTGCAGGATGATCCTCATGGAAATCCACTGGGTGAGTGTTTCCTTGTAAACACTGTCACGTCTTAATGTCTGGCTGAAAATTCCTTTACAACCACCACCATGGAAATACTTGTTCTCTCACTTATATTGGAGTGCTGCATGATTCCTGTAGGAGGAGTATCAGGCTGCCATGTCTGCCTTCTGCCTGGTAATCTAGGTTATGCTTCATTTCATCTAGATGTCCTTTCTCATTGCGGAGGGGGACTTTAATTGGGCTGTTGCTGGATGGGACTTCCTCTTATTACAGATCTATTGGCTACAAGGCATTTCAGGGAGCAAAAGAAACTTCTGATAGGCTGACTGTGCTCCAGGTTGTGGGTCGTGGTCTGGTTGTGGGGACTGAGGATGTTTGCTCTTTGCAGGAGGCTTTTGCGTTGTCTGACAGGAATCTTTGAATGTTGTTAGACTCCAGCTCAAGTCAGCTTGTTCTCTCAGGCAAGTCTTGATTTTTCTTTGCTTTCATGGGGAAGTCACAGTGCCCTTCACCAGCACTACTGGACACCCTTTTCAGGTTGTAATCAACACAAACGGCCCCTGAGGCACTGACTGTCTCCATCTCATCTCCCCCTTTTGAGGCCAGTTTAAGATGTGAGAACACTGCTCCACCTTGGATTTGCCTTTGCCATGGTTCCTGCCTTTCCCAGAGAGCCCCTGTAAGTCCCAGGATGAAGGGAGGTAGTGAGGTTAAGGGCCCAGCCATCTTTCACTGACCTCCACCGCTGGGGTCTCAGGTATGATTCCATCACCCAAAGACCCCTCAACAACTCATCAGAGTACATTGCAAACACCATGGGATCTGATTCTGGCACAAAGCCTCTTTCGGGGATGGAGTCAGAAGAGCGTTTTCCAGTGACCACCTCTCCATCTCGAAATGCCTCCTCCATTGGGCACCAACCATGGAGATGGCCTAAGGTTGATGTTTTATAATGCAGCAATGGGTTATCACAGGGAGCCTGTTTCCTGATACCAGGCCTTTTCTGCCTGTACCATTTCCTCTGGTTAGGCAGCCTGACAGCTGTGACATTCAGCCTCTGGAGTCTGCATCACAAATACACATGCACTAGTCTCAGGGCACCAGGCCTGAACTGTGGGCTCTGGCTATCCTCACAGTGAATACCATCATTCCCTAGCTACACATCCCTGTGGCTTGGCAGACAACGGACCTCCACTGAGGTGTGCTGGCAGAGGACTTTTGCCTCTCTTCTCTGTGGGATCCATGGGATAGTCTCATAATAATAGGAGAGGGCAGACATGAGCCAGACTGGGTCAACGTCAAGCAAAGCCCCAGGAATAAACCGCGAAATCGCTAAGGATCCAAAAGGATATGCAACTGCAAAATGTCTAAGGAATCAAAAGGATATACAGGATTCCTCAGGCATACCTAGACATTGCAGGGGTGTGTCTTTTTGAAACTTGAACTGCAGGTCTCAGTGTTCTTTATTTTTCTTTTCATTCTCCTCAGTGAACTGGGAAGCTGGCTGAGACTCGTTGGGGTCCAAATCACCTCTGTCTGTAAAACAAAAGTCACTCTGCTCAAAAGAAAATGAGCACACTGCACCCAAGAACATACATCTCTCAATATTTATTTGTCCCACAGCCAATCCAGGGAGAGATACTAGCAGTCCTGTATTCAGGACCCCTTGAATTTACCTCAAATTCTGTTACCATCTGAGCAGGTGCTTCAGCCCATGAGGGGGCACTGCTCCATCATTTTGGGATTTTATTCTCTGACCACAAATAAACACCAACAAGGTCAGATAGAGGTGAGGATACAACATGGTAAAGGGTGGATGGGGTCCTGCACATTTACCTACAAACAGTTAAAGACAGATGACATGGAAAGTGCTTCCAACTGCATCCCTGAATTTTCTTAATTGCATGAGTAGTCCACACCATGGCCCAGTGTTCATGTAGGAGTATTCCAACCTACAGGGAACATTTGGAATGTAAAGTGGGGCCATCCTGGCAAACTCATTTGAGGGCTTTCATACTTGCAATCAAATGGGAGTGGGATTAATTGATGTTGGGTTGGATGTGGCCTCCAAATTTGCCTCTTCTTTTCTTGACTTCCATGTTCTTAACTGACCTAGGGTTTCCCGTGTCTAGTTCAACGTCATTTACACTAAACGTTTCCCACTTCACGAAGGACGATCGTAATATGTATTCCTCATAGGAATCCATTGTGTGAGTGTTTCCTTCTAAATACTGTCAAGTTTTAATGACTGGGCAACTCAGATACTTTAAAACTGAAAATATCCATTGCAGCTGCCAATAAGGAACCTTTTATTATCCCACTTCCATCAGAAGGTTGCATGATTACTGTAGGATGAGAAGCAGGCATCCGCGTCTAGGCTCTGTTTTATTTCATCTCCATGTCCTTTCTCATTGTGGAGGGGAACATCCATTGGGCTGATGCTGGATAGGACTGTTTCTCCACAGTTCAATTGGCTGTGTGGGATTTTAGGGAGCAAAAGGGACTTCAGGTAGGCTGGCTGCTTTCCAGGTTGTGGGTTTGGTCTCATTTTGGTGGTTCAGGTGGTTTATACTTTGCAAAATACTTTTTGGTCTTCTGACAGGAATTTTTAAAAGTTGTTTGAACTCCAGCAAAAGTACCTCATTCTATCAGGCAGGCCTTGATTTTTCTTTGCCTTCAGAGGGGGTCCACAATGCCCCTCCACAGCACTACTGGACACTCTTTTCAGGCTTAAGTCACCACAGATGTCCTCTGAGACCCTGTCTCCACCTCATCTGCAGCCATAAGAGGCCAGTTCGAGGTGTGAGAACATGGCTCCGATTTGGACTTGCCTTTGTAATGGCTCCTACCTTTCCCAGAGATTCACTGTGAGGCCCAACATGAAGAAACTGAGGTCAAGGGCCATGACATCTTTTGCTGACATACACGTCTGGGGTCTCAGATATGATCTGATCACCCAAAGACCCAACAAAAACACACCAGACTATACTGCTATCTTCATGCCACCTGATTTTTCCACACAGTCTCTATCAAGAATGGAGTCAAAAGAGCACTTTCCAGTGACACACTTAGTTTCAAAAAGCCTTTCTGCAGCAGGACACGACCATGGAGATGGCTCAAAGAAGCCCTATGATCTAGACATTTAGGGACCTGCAGTGGGTTATCTCAGGCAGCCTTTAACCAGATATGGCAGTGGCTCTGCCTGTATCAGTTTTCTCAGCATCAGCAGGCTGACAGCTCTGACAACTGGTTACCCGAGACTGCCTCGCTATTGTGCATGCACTAGTCTTAGGGCACCAGGCCTGAGCCTTGAGTTCTGGCTAGCATCACAATGAATGCCACTATTGCCTATTGATAAGTTCCTGCATCTTGGCAGAGAAGGGGAGTTCTGTAGGGGTACATCGGTGATAGACTCTCACACGTCTTCTCTGTAGGATCCATGGGATAGTCCCATGATTCTAGGAGAGGGTAGATGTGAGCCAACCTGAGAATATGTCAAGCACAGCCCCAGGAATGAACTCTGAAATCCCTAAGTATCAAAAAGGATGTAGAAAATGCCTCAGGCCTACCTAGACGTTGTAGGGGTTAGTCTTTTTGAAACTTGCCTTACTGTGATTTCCAGGTTCAGCCTGCCTGTGTTCCCCAGGGTTGTTGTCTCCCAGGTGGTGCTTTCTGCAGAACCATGCAGCCTCAGGAATTGCCAGGCTGTGTGTTTCTGTGGGAGTGTTGCAAGTATTGGATAGCTATGTGTGTGTGTGTGTGTGTGTGTGTGTGTGTGTGTGTGTGTGTATTTGTGTGTTTGTGTGCCTGTAAGTGGAGTCTGCTTAAAGGAATGTAGCTAATGCACTGCAGCTCTTATTTTTTTTGGTCTTCCAAACCTTTTGATGGTCTGCCTGTGTCGCTCTGCTTGGGCTGTTGTGCTCCATATTTTTTTATTTTTCTGTGGATCATGAATCTGTAGTGAATTGGAAATCTGGCCAAGACCCACTGGGGACCAAATATCCTCTCCCTGCAAAAAAAAAAAAAAAAAAAAAAAAAAATCCACCTTCTACAAAGAAGAGGAGCACATCACACCCAAGCAGTCCACACCATGGCTCATTGTTTAGGTGGGAGTATTCCAACGTGCAAGGAACACAGAGAGTGTAAACTGGGGACATCCTGGCAAACTCTTGATGTGAGAGATTTCATACCTGGAGACAAATGGCAGTGGAATGGATTGATGCTCTGTGGGATGTAGCCTCTACACTTGCCTCTTCTTTTTCTGAATTCTGTGATCCTCATTGGCCTAGGGTTTCCTGGGTCTGGCTCAATGTCTTCCCCACTATATGTTTCCAAATTCACAGTGGATGACCCTCATGGAAATCCATTGTGTGAATGTTTCCTTCTGAACACTGTCATGTTTTGATGACTGCACAGCTAAGATACTTTTAAAACCCTAAATTCCCATTACAGGCACCAACAAGAAAACTCTTGTTCTCCCACTTCTATCGGAGGACTTCAATTAAGGCTCAGTTTCATTTGATCTGCACATCCTGTCTCAGTGTGGAGCGTGTCTTCCTTTGGGATGTTGGTGCCAGGGATTTAAGGGAGCAAAAGGGACTTCAGGTAGGCTGGTTGCCCTCCAAGTTGTGGGTCATGATCTCATTGTGAAGGCTGAGGTTTTTTGCACTTTGTAGGAAACTTTTGGGTCCTCTGACCAGAATGTTTGAACGCTGCTTGGTTTCTAGCAAAAGTCAACTTGTTCTCTCAGGCGAGCAATTCTTACTCACCACCTCTTTCAGGAATGGATTCAGAAAAGCAGTTTCCAGAGACCACCTCAAAGTCTCAAAACACCTCCTCCTCCAGTGGGACCCAAAAATGGAGATGGCCCAAAGTATCCTAAGGTCAAGATATTTATAGTCCAGCAGTGGGATATCACAGGCAGCATTTTTCTCTACCAGGCCAGCTCTGGCTGTACCATTTTTCTTTGCTTAGGCAGGCTGACAGCTCTGACAGCCAGGTGCCGGAGCCTGCCTCAAGAATGCACATGTGCTAGTCTCATGGCACCAAGCCTGAGCTGTGAGCTCTTTCTAGCATCACAATAAATGCAAAAGTTGCCTAGCGAGGAGTCCCTGCAGTTTGTTGGAGAAGTAGACCTCTGGGGAGATTCATCAGTGATAGTCTATCACCTGTCTTCTCTTGGGTATCCATGGGATAGTCCCGTGATATTTTCAGAGGGCAGAAATGTCAAGTAGTGCCCCGGGAATAAACCATGGTATCCCTAAAGATCCAAAATTATCTGCAAAATGCCTCAGACCTGCCTGCACGTTATAGATGTGAGTATTTTTGAAACATGCCCCACTGTGATTTTTAGGTACACCCCGCCTTTGTTGCTTGGGGTTGCTGTTTTACTGGTGGACCTTCTTGCAGAACCACGCAGCCTCAGGAGCTGCTGGGCTGTGTGTTTCTTTGACAGTGTTGTGAGTGTTGGATGTCTGCCTTCGTGGCTTTGTGTGTTTGTGAGTGTGTGTTTGTGTGTGTGTGTGGTGTGCCATAGTGGAGGCTGCATAAAGGAATGTAGGTAATGCACTACAGAGCTGCTTCTTTTTGAGTATCCCAACTTTTAGTGGCCTGTTTGCGTGGCTCTGATTAAGCTGCAGGGCTCTTTGTTTATAATTTTCTGTTGATCATGAATCCACAGTGAATTGGGAGGCAGGCTGATACCCACCTGGGTCCAAATCACCTTCTTTTTTTAAAAACATCCAGTCTTCTAGAAAGAAGAGGAGAACAACCACACCCAATAACAGACATCTCCAAGTGTTTTATTGTTGTTAGGCCAATCTAAGGAGTTACACTAATGTCCTGTCCAGGGGGCCCATTGAAGTTACTTTGAATTCAGTTCCCCACTGAGCAGGTGCTTCACATCATGAGGGGACACCTTTTCATCATCTTGGGATTTCATTCTGAGACAGAGAGAGTGAGCAGCATAAGGTCAGATAGGTTTAAGGATACAAACTGGTGAGGGATGTACACATCCTGCAACTTCATCTGGAAAGAATTTGAAGACAGATGACATGGAAGTTGCTTCCAAATGCATCTCTGCGTTTTCTTAATTGTACAAAAAGTCCACACAATCACCTGGTGTTCAAGTGGGAATACGCCAGTGTGCAGGGAACATTTGGAATATGAACTGGGGCCATCCTGGTCAACTTCTGATTCTAAGGCTTTCATATCCAGAGCCAAATAAGAGTGGGACGGATTGATGCTCGGTGAGATGTGGCCTCCACACTTGACTGCTCTTTTCCTGACTTCCATGTTCCTCATCAGCCTAGGCTTTTCTGGGTCTGGCTCAAAGTCTTCCATACTAAATGTTTTCTAGTTCATGGAGGATGACACTTAATGCAAATTCATTGGGTGAGTGTTTTCCTCAAAACACTGTCATGTTTTAATAACTGGGTAGCTGTGATATATTTAAGATAGTGAATTCCTGGTACAGTCACTAAAAAGGAAACTCTTGTTCTCCCACTTCTATCAGATGGCTACATGATTCCTGTAGGATGAGAAGCAGGCAGCTGTGTCTGTCTTTTGCCTGGTAATCTAGGGTCCTTTTCACTGCATCTGCACGTACTTTCCCATTGTGGATGGGTTTTTTCACTGGGCTTTTGCTGGATGGGACTGCCTCTTGCCACAGATTGTTTGGCTGCCAGGGATTTCAGAGAGCAAAGGGGACTTTAGTTAGGCCAGGTGTGCTCCAGGTTGTGGGTCGTGGACTCGTTGTGGGGACTGAGGTTGATTGCACTTTGCAGGAGGATTTCAGGTCCTCTGACAGGAATCTTTGAATGTTGCTTGGATTCCAGCATGTCATCTCTTTCTCTCTGACAAACTTTGATTTTTCTTTCCTTTCATAGGTGATCCTCAATGCCTCTCAACAGCACTACTGGACACACCTTCCAATGTTGCAATTGCCACAAACTGCCTCTAAGACATAGTCTATACTTCACGTGAACATGTGAGAGGGCAGTTTGTGGTGTGAGAACATTATTTCTCAATGGATGTGACTTTGTCATGATTGAAGCTGTTCCCAGAGTGCCCCTGTGAGGTCCAGGATGAAGGGAGACAGTGAGATCAAGAGCTTTCCCATCTTTAGCTGACTCCCCCCTCTAGGGTCTCAGGTATGATTGTCTCATCCAAAGACCTCTCAACAATTTACCAGACTATATTCCAATCCCGATGGGACTTGATTCCTGCATATAGCCTCTTTCAGGAGTGGAGTCAGAAGGAAAGTTTCCAGGGATTACCTCACAGTATCAAAACACCTTTTCCTCCAGAGGGACCCAACTATGGAGATGACCCAATGGGGCCCTAAGGTCAAGACTGTTAGAGTCCAGCAGTGGATTATGGCAGGCAGACTTTTCCCCCATACCAGGCCTGCTCTGCCTGTACCATTTTCCTCTGCTTAGGCAGACTGACGGCTCTGACATTGGGGTGCCTGAGACTGCCTCACGAATGAACTTGCCCTAGTCTCAGGGCACCAGACCTGAGCTGTGAGCTCTAGTTAATGTCATAGTGAAAGATGCCATTGCCTAGCAACAAGTCCCTGTGGCTTGGTGGCGAATGGGACCTCTTTGGAAGGATGTTGGCTGTGGACTCTACTCTGTCTTCTCTGTTGGATCCATGGGATAGTCTCAAGATATTAGGAGAAGGAAGATGTGAGCCAGCCTGAAGAAACGTCAAGCAGAGCCCCCAGGAATAAGCCACAAAATCCCTAAGGATCCAAGGAGATCTGTAGCGTGCTTCAGGCCTCCCTAGACATTGTCATTGGGTGTCTTTTTGAAACTTGCCTCACTGTGATTTCTAGGTACAGCCTGCCTGTATTCCCCAAGGTTGCTCTCTTCCAGATGGGGCTTCCTGCAGAATCATGCAGCCTCAGAAGCTTTTGGGCTATGTGTTTCTGTGGGAATGTTGTGGGTGTTGGATTACTGCATGTGAGTGTAGCTGTGGGTATGTGTGTGTTTGTGTATGCCTGTAAGTGGAGTCTGCTTACAAAAAAATGTGGCTAAAGCACTGCAGTGCTTTCTTTTCATTCTGCCAAACTTTGGTGGCCTATCTGTGTGGCTCTGCTTTGCCTGTGGGGCTCCATGTTTTTTTTTATTTTTCAGTAGATAATGAATTCGCAGTGAAATGGGAGGCTGGCTGAGACCCGCTGGTGTCCAAATCACCTCCCCCTGAAAAAATAAATAAATAAATAAATAGCCACTCTACTAGAAAGATGAACACACCACACCAAATAACAGATATCTCACAGTTTCATTTTCAGCCAGCACAGGGAGAACCCCTATCAGTCTTGTCTGCAGGGCCCCTTGAATTTACCTTGAATTCAGTTCCCAGCCGAGCAGGTGATTTGCCTCATGAGGAGTCACTGCTCCATCATCTTGAAATTTCACTGTGGGTCAGAGAGTGTGAGCAACAATAAGGTCAGAGAGGGGAGAGAATACAATCTGGTGATGGGTGGATATTGTCCCATATCTTTACCTGAGAAACCGTGAAGACAGATGACACGGAAGTTACTCCCAACTGCATCCCTGCATTCTTTTAATATCACAAGCAGTCCACAATGTGGCCTGGTGTTCAAGAGGGAGTACTCCAACATGCAGGGAACATTTGGAGTGAAAACTGGAGCCATCCCGGCAAACTCCTGATATGATTGCTTTCATACCCAGAGCCAAATGAAAGTGAGATGGATAGATACTAGGTTGTATGTGGCCTCCATACTTGGGTCTCCTTTTCCTGACTTTCATAATCCTCACTGATCTAGGGTTACATGGGTCTTACACATTAAACATTTCCTAGTTCACGGAGGATGACCCTCATGTGAATCCATTGTGTGAGTTTTTCCTTCAAAACACTGTCATGTTTTAATTACTGGGCAGCTGTGATATTTTAAAACTGTAAATTCCCATTATAGCTGCCAAGAAGTAAACTTTTGTTCTCCCACTTCTATTAGAGGGTTGCATGATTCCTGTAGAATGAAAAGTAGGCAGCCGTTTCTGGCTGTTTACTGGTAATCTAGGCTGTGTTTCATTGCACCAGCATGTCCTTTCTCATTGTGAAGGGGGTGTTTCATTGGGCTGTTGATGGACGGGACTTCCTCTCACCACAGATCTTTTTTGCTTCCAGGTATTTCATGGAGCAAAAGAGACTTTGAGTAGGCTGGCTGCACCCTGGGTTGTGCATCATGTTCTTGTTTTGGTGTTAAGGTTGTTTGCAATTTTCAGGAGGCTCTTGGGTCCTCTGAAAAATCTTTCAATGTTGCTTGGACTCCAGCAAAATTCAGCTGGTTCTCTCAGGTGAGCCTTGATTTTTCTTTGCTTTCATGAAGGGTACACATTGCCCCTAAACGGCATTACTGCACACCTATTTCAGGCTTACAATTGCCAAAGAGGTTCTCTGAGACACTATCTCAATGTGATCTGCACCTGTGAGAGGTCTGTTTGAGATGTGAGAACACTGCTCCACCATGGACTTTCCTTTGTCATGATTCCTGCATTTCCCAGTGAGCACCTGCGAGGCCCAGGATGAAGGGAGGCAGTGAGGTTAACAGCCTGGTTATCATTCTCTGACACCTGCCTCTGGGGTCTCAGGTGTGATTCTATCACTCAAAGAACCCTCATCAACACACCATACTATATTCCAATCCCAATGGGATTCTGTTCTTTCCCACAGCCTCTTTCAAGAATGGAGTCAGAAGTGCAGTTTTCAGCGACTAACTCAGTATGAAAATGCCTCCTTCTCCAGCAAAAGTGGACCACTGAGGCAGCCCAACCGGCCCTTGAGTTTGAAACATTTACAGTCCCACTGGTTTTGACAGGAAGTTTTTTTTGTTGTTGTTTTTTTTTTTTTTTTTTTTTTTTTTTTTTCCCCCAATATCAGACCGGTTGGGCTTGTACCATTTTCCTTTGCTTAGGGAGGTTGACACCTCTGACATCAGGCACCCGATCCTGCCTCATGAATGCATATGTGCTAGTCTCAGCACACCAGGCATGCTTGGGAGCTCTGGGTAGTGTCACAATGAATAACACCATTGCCTAGTGACAAATCTCTGTGGCTTGGCAGAGAAGGAGACCTCTGTGGAGGTGCGTCGGCAGTGGACTCTCGACTCCCTTCTCTGTGGGTTCCATGGGACTGTCCCATGATCCTAGGAGAGGGCAGACAGCAGCCAGCTGGAAGAAAGTTCAAGCAGAGCCCCAGGAAAAAAACTGCAAAATTCAGAAAAATCCAAAAGTATCTGCAGCATTCCTCAGGCCTGCCTAGAAGTTGTAAAGGTGAGTATTTCTGAAGTTTGCCCCATTCTGATTTCTAGGTACAGCCCACCTGCATTCCACAGGGTTGCTCTCTCCAACCTGGGGCTTTTTACAGAACCACTCAGCCACAGGAGCTGCCAGGTTGGGTTGTGTGTTTCTGTGGGAGTATCGTGAGTGTTGGGTGTCTGTGTTTGTGTGTGAGGCATTGTGTGTTTCTGCATGTGTGTGTGTTTGTTTGCCTGTAAGTAGTCTGCTTAAAGGAATGTGGTTAACACACTTCGGCGCTTCTCTTTTGTGAGTCTCCCAATCTTGTCGTGGCCTGTCTGTGAGGCTCTGCTTGGGCTGCTGTACTCCATCTTTTTAATTTTTTTGTGAATCGTGAATCCGCAGTGAATTGGGAGTTGGGATGAGACCTGCCAGTATCCAAATTACCTCCCCTGGCCAAAAAAAAAAAAAAAGCCACTCTTCTAGAAAGAAGAGGAACACACCACACCAAAATCATATATCTACCAGTGTTTCATTGCCCTCTAGCCAACCCAGGGAGAGACCCTAGCAGTCCTCTGCAGGGCCTTTTGAATGTACCTCAGATTTGGTCCCCAGCCCAGCAGGTGCTTCACATCATAAGGAGGCCTACTCCGTCATCCTGGGATTTCATTCAGGGACATAGAGTGTGAACAGCAATAAGGTCAGATGGGAGTGAGGATACAATCTGTTGAGGGAAGGATGTGGTCCTGCAACTTCACCTGCTGTAAAAATGAAGACAGATGACCCAGAAGTTTCTTCCAACTCCATCCCTGCATTCCCTTAATTTCACAAGCAGTCCACACCATGGCTCTCTGTCCAGGTGGGAGTACCCAAATCTGCAAGAAACATTTGGATTGCAAATTAAGACCATCTTGGCAAACTGACAATTTGAGGGATTTCATATCCAGAGCCAAATGGGAGTGGAATGGATTGATGCTGGATGTGGATGTGGATCTGGCCTCCACATTTGCCTCTTCTTTTACTGACTTCCATGTTCCTTGTAGGCCTAGGGTTTCCTTTGCCTGGCTCCAGGACTTCCACAGTAAACGTTTCCCAGTTCACAGAGGACGGCACACAAAAGAATCCACTGCGGGAGTGTTTCTTTCTAAACACTGTCATGTTTTAATGACTGGGCCACTTTGATCCTTTTATAACCATAAATTCCCGTTACAGCTGTAATGAAAAAAAAAAAAAAAAAAAACCTCTTGTTCTTTAACTTCTGTCAAAGGGCTGCATTATTCCTGTAGGATGAGAAGCAGGAAGCCGTGTCTGGCTTTTGCCTGGTAATCTAGCCTCTATTTCATTTCATCTGCACTGCCTTCTCATTGTAGGAGGGCTTATTCATTTGGCTGTTGCTGAGTGAAACTTCCTCTCATCACTGATTTTTTAGCTGCCAGGAATTTCAGAGAGCACAAGGGACTTTTGGTAGGCTGGCTCTGCTCCAGTTGTGAGTCATCTCATTGTGGGGGATGATGTTGTTTGCATTTTGAAGGAGGCTTTTGAGTTTTCTGACAGGAATCATTGAACATTGCTTGGACTCCATCAGAAGGCAGCTCGTTCTCTCCTGTGAGCTTTGATTTTTCCTTGCTTTCATGGGGACTCCACAGTGCCCCTCAACAGCACTACTGTACAAACTTTTCAGGCTTCCCATCACAATAAATAGCCTCTGAGACAATATCTCAACATCATCTGCACCAGTGAGAGGCCAACCCGGGGTGTGAGAACACTACCCCACCACAGACTTGCCTTTGTCATGTTTCCTGCCTTTCCAAGAGAGCCCCTGTGAGGCCCAGGATAAAAGAAAGCAAGGAGTTCTAGAGCCCAGCCATCTTTCACTGACACCCACTTCTGGGGTCTCAGGTATGATTCTATGACTTAAGGAACCCTCAACAACACACCAGACTATATTACAATCCCCATAGGACACGATTCTTGCACACAGCCTCTTTCGGCAATGAAGTCACAAGAGCAGTTTCCAGTGACCACCTCAGAGTCTTGAAACACCTTCTCCTCCAGCGTGACGTCAGCACAGAACAGCTAGAAGAGTCCCTCAGTCTGGGACTTTTAGGGTTCTGCAGTGTGTTTTGGCAGGCAGCCTTTTTCAGAATACCAGCTTGGTTCTGCAGGTACCATTTTCCTCTGGCTAGGCAGGCTGACAGTCCTGACAACTGGGAACTGGAGCCTGTCCCACCAAGGTGCTTCCACTAATCTCAGGGCACCAGGCCTGATTGTGAGCCCTAGCTAGGGACACAGTGAATGTCACCATTGCCTAGCGAGAAGTCCCTGCATCTTGGTTGAGAAGGAGAGCTCCAGGAAGTTGCATCAGTGGTGGACTCTTGCCTGTCTTCTCTGTGGGATCTAGGATAGTCCCATAATCCTAGGAGAGGGCAGATGTGAAGCAGACTCAAGAAAAGTCAAGCAGAGCCCCAGGAATAAACTGCAAAATCCCTATGGATGGAAAAAGATCTACAGGATTCCTCAGACCTGCCTACACTTTGTAGGGGTGAGCCTTTTTTTTATACTATAAGTTTTAGGGTACATGTGCACAATATGCAGGTTTGTTACATATGTATACAAGTGCCATGTTGGTGTGCTGCACCCATTAAATCATCATTTGACATTAGGTATATCTCCTAATGCTATCTCTCCCCCGTCCCCCCACCCCACAACAGGCCCCAGTGTGTGATGTTACCCTTCCTGTGTCCATGTGTTCTCACTGTTCAATTCCCACCTACGAGTGAGAACATGCAGTGGTGCTTAAATGTTAAACCAAAAACCATAAAAACCCTAGACGAAAACCTAGGCAATACCATTCAGGACATAGGCATGGGCAAGGACTTCATGTCTAAAACACCAAAAGCAATGGCAACAAAAGCCAAAGTTGACAAATGGGATCTAATTAAACTAAGGAGCTTCTATGCAGCAAAAGAAACTACCATCGGAGTGAACAGTACTACCATCAGAGTGAACATACAGAACGGGAGAAAATGTTTGCAATCTACTCATCTGACAAAGGCCTAATATCCAGAATCTACAATGAACTCAAACAAATTTACAAGAAAAAAACAAACAACCCCATCAAAAAGTGGATGAAGGTGATGAACAGACACTTCTCAAAAGAAGACATTTATGCAGCGAAAAGACAAATGAAAAAAATTTCATCATCACTGGCCATCAGTGAAATGCAAATCAAAACCACAATGAGATACCATCTCACACTACTTAGAATGGTGATCATTAAAAAATCAGGAAACAACAGGTGCTGGAGAGGATGTGCAGAAATCAGAAAAATTTTACACTGTTGGTGGGACTATAAACTAGTGCAACCATAGTGGAAGTCAGTGAGGGATCTGGAAGTAGAAATGCCATTTGACCAAGCCATCCCTTTACTGGGTATATACCCAAAGGAGTATAAATCATGCTGCTATAAAGACATGTGCACAAGTATGTTTACTGAGGCACTATTCACAATAGCAAAGACTTGGAACCAACCCAAATGTCCAACAACGATAGGTTGGATCAAGAAAATGTGGCACATATACACCATGGAATACTATGCAGCCATAAAAAATGATGAGTTCACGTCCTTTGTAGAGACATGGATGAAGTGGGAAACCATCATTCTCAGCAAACTATGGCAATGGTGATCCTTTTTGAAATTTACCCCACTGTGATTTCTAAGTACAGCGTGCCTGTGCTCTCTGGGGTTGCTCTCTCCAAAACAGGGCTTCCTGCAGAGACACAGCCTCAGGAGCTGCCCAGCATTGTGTTTCTTTGGGAGTGTTGTGAGTGTTGGATGTCTGCCTGTGTGTGGCATTGCTGTGTGTGTGTGTGTGTGTGTGTGTGTGTGCCTGTAAATAGAGACTTAAAGAGATGTGGCTAAAGCACCTCAGTGTTTCTTTTCTTTCTTTCTTTTTTTTTTTTTTTTTGAGTCTCCCAAGCTTTTGGTGGCTTGACTGTGTGGCTGTACTTGGTTTGTGGTATTCTGTGTTCTGTATTTTTCTATGGATCATGAATCCTCAGTGAATTTGGAGACATGCTGAGTCCCACCAATGTCCGAATTTCTTCCCTCTGCAAACAAAAAAAAAAAGCCACTCTTACTTGAAAGAAGAGGAGAACACCACATGAAAAAATAAATCTCCCAGTATTCCATGTCCTGTTTCAAACGAAGAAAGAGACACTAGCAGTCCTGTTTGTGGGGCCCCTTGGGTTTACCATGAATTCTGTTTCTAGCTGAGCAGGTGTTTTACATCATGAGGGGATTCTCCTCTATTGTCCTGGGATTTCATTCTGGAACATAGAGTGTTAGCTGCAATAAGGTCTCATATGTGTGAGGATACAATCTGTTGAGGGGTTGATGGGGTCCCACAACTTCACCTGCAAAGAAATTAAGACAAAATGAAGACAAAAATGCAGACAAAAGCACAGAATGTGCTTCCAACACCATCCCCACATTCCCTTAATTGCATATGCAGTCCACACCATGGCCTGGTGTTCAGGTGGTAGTACTCCAATGTACAAGGAATATTTGGAGTGCAAATTGGCGCCATCCTGGCAAACTCCCGATTTGAGGGCTTTCATACCACCAACAAGGAAATTCTTGTGCTCAAACTTCTACTGGAAGTCTGCAGGATTCCTGTAGTAATCTAGCCTCTGTTTCATCTCCATGGCCTCCTGTAGTAATCTAGCCTCTGTTTCATTTCATCTGAATGGCCTTCTCATTCTGGAAGGGCGTTTTCATTGGGCTATTGCTGGATGAAGCTGCCTATCCCCACAGATTATTTAACTGTCAGGAATTTCAGAGAGCAAAGGAGACTTTGGGGAGGCTGGCAGCACTTAAGGTTGTGAGTCATTGTCTCATTGTGTGGCCTGATGTTGTTTGCACTTTGCAGGAGGTTTTTGGGTCCTCTCACAGGAATCAATGAACATTGATTAGACTTCAGCATAAGGCAGCTCATTCTCTCAGATGGCTTTGATTTTTCTTTGCTGTCTTGGGGAATCTGCAGTGCCCCTTAACACCACTACTGGACACCATTTTCAGACTTGTCATTGCCACAGACAGTCTCTGAGACACTGTCTTAACCTCATCCGCACCTGTGAGAGGCCAGACTGACATGTGAGAACATTTCCCCATGGTGGACTTGCCTTTGTCGTGGTTCCTGCCTTTGTCAGAGAGCTTCTGCAAGGCCCAAGATGAAGGGAGGCAGTGAGGTCAAGAGCTCATTCTTCTTTCGATGACACTGCATCAGGAGTCTCAGGTATGATTCTGTCACCCAAATAACCTCCAACAACACATCAAACTATATGCCAATACACATGGGACTCAATTCTTGCTCAAAGCCTCTTTTGGCAATAGTCAGAAAAGCAGTTTCCAATGACCAACCCACAGTCTAGAAACACCTTCTTTTTCAGCAGGACCCAACCACAGAGACAGCCTGCAAGGTCCCTGAGTTTGAGACTTTTAGGATCCCACAGTGGATTTTGGCAGGAAGCCTTTTTCATAATACCAGGCTGGTACTGCCTGTACCATTTTCTTCTGCTTAGGCAGTCTGTCAGCTCTAATACCCTGGCACCTGAGCATGCCTCACAAATGTGCATGTGCTAGTCTTAGGGCACCAGGACTGATTGTGAACTCTGGATAGCTTCACAATTAATGTCACCATTTCCTAGCAACAATTCCCTGCCACTTTGCAGAGAGGAGACCTCCGTGGAGTTGCATCAGTGGTGGACTCTCGCCTGTCTTGTCTGTGGGATCCACGGGATAGTCCTGTGATCCTAGGAGAGGTCAGACATGAACCAGACTGAAGAACCATCAAGCACAAACCCAGAAATATAGCGTGAAATCCCTAAGGAACCAAAAGGATCTGCAAGATTCTTCATGCCTGCCTGGGTATTGCAGGGGTGAGTGTTTGTGAAACTTCCGCCACTGTGATTTTTAGGTACAGCCCGCCTATATTCCTCGGGGTTGCTCTCTCCAAAATGGTGCTTCCTCCAGAACCACACAGTCTCAGGAACTCCTGGGCTGTGTGTTTCTGTGGGAATGTTGCGAGTGTTGAATGTCTGCGTGTGTGTTTGGCATTGTTTGCTTGTGTGTGTGTGTGTGTGTGTGTGTGTGCATGCCCCTGTTTGAGGAGTCTGCTTAAAGGAATGTGGCTAATGCACTTCAGCGCTTTTTTTTTTAATATATTTTGTCTCCCAACCGTTTGGTGGCCTGTCTATGTGTCTCTGCTTTGTCTGTGGGGCTCCATGTCCTTTTATTCTGTGGATCATGAATCCTCATGAATTTGGAGGTGTGCCAAGTCCCATCAGCATACAAATTACTTCCCCCTGCAAAAAAAGCCACTCTTCTTGAAAAAAGAGGAGAACACCACACCAGACATCTCCCAGTGTTTCATTGTCATGGGACAACACAGGGAGAGATACCAGTAGTCCTGTGCACAGGGCCCCTTGAATTTAACATGAATTCTGTTCGCGGCTGAGCAGGTGCTTCACATCATGAGGAAGGACTACTCCATAATCATGGGATTTCTTCCTCAGACATAGAGTGTGAGCAGCAGTAAGGTCAGATAGGGGTGAGGATGCAATATGGTGAGGGATGGAGAGGGTCTCGCAATTTTACCTGCAAAAAAATGAAGACAGATGACAGAGAAGGTGCTTCCAACTCTATCCCCACATTCCTTTAATTGCACAAGGAGTCCACACCATGGCTCAGGGTTCAGGTGGGAGTACTGCAAGGTGCAAGAAACATTTGGAGTGTAAATTGGTGTCATCCTGGCAAAATCCCAATGTGAGGGCTTTTATACATGGAATGAAATTGGAGAGAATGGTTTGATGCTGGGTGGGACTTGGCCTTCCAGATTTCCCTCTTCTTTACTTGACTTCCATGTTCCTCATTGGCTTAAAGTTTCCTCAAGTTTTAATTATGGGGCAGTGTTGATACTTTTAAAACTGTAAATTCCTGTTTCAGCCAGCAACATGGAAACTCTTGTTCTTTCACTTGTATTGGAGTGCTGTATGACTTCTTTAGGATGAGAAGCAGGCAGCCGTGTCTTCCTTTTTCCTGGTAATCTAGCATCTGTCTCATTTCATCTACATGGCCTTCTCATTGTGAATGGGCTGTTTAAGTGGGCTGTTGCTGCATTGGACGGCCTCTCATCACAGATTATTTAGTTGCCAGGAATTTCAGAGAGCAAAGGGAACTTCAGGTAGGCTGGCTGTGTTCCAGGTTATGCGTTCTTGTCTCATTTTTGGGGATGAGGTTGTTTGCACTTTGCAGGAGAATTTTGGGTCCTCTAACAGGAATCATTGAACATTGCTTGGACTGCAGCACAAGGCAGCTATTCTCTCAGTTGAGCATTGATTTTTCTTTGCTTTCCTGGGGAATCTATAGTGCCCCTAAACAGCACCACTGAACACCTTTTTTCAAGCTTGCCATTAGCACAGACGGCCTTTGAGACACTGTCTCAAACTTGTCTGAACCTGTGAGATGCCAGTACATTGTGAGAACACTGCTTCACCTTAGAATTGCCTTTGTCAAGCTTCCTGCCTTTGCCAGTGAGATACTGAGAGGCCCAGGAAGAACGAAGGCAGTGAGGTCAAGAGCCCCACCATCTTTCATTGACACTTGCCTTTGGCGTCTCAGGTATGACTTTGTCAATCAAAGATCTCTCAACAACACACCAGACTGTATTCCAGTCACCAGGGGACCAGATTCTTGCACACAGCCTTTTTTGGAAATGGAGTCAGAAGAGCAATTTCCAGCAATCCCCTCACAGTCTCAAAATACCTCCTCCTCCAGTGGGACCTGATCACTGAGATAGCCCAAGGGGCCCTGAGTTTGAGACTATTAGGGTCTTTCAGTGGGTTTTCACAGGCAGGCTTTTTTTGGATACAGCCTGGCTCTGCCTCTTCCATTTTCCTCTGCTTAGCTGGCTGACATCTCTGAGAGCCCAGCATCTGAGTCTGCCTCACGAACGGGCATACACAAGTCTCAGGGCACCAGGCCAGATTGTGATCTTTGGCTAGTGTCACAATGAGTGTCATCGTTGCCTAGCAACAGTTCCCTGTGTCTTGGCAGAGAAAGAGACCTCTGTGGAAGTGTATCCATGGTGGACTCTCCCCTGTCTTTTCTGTGGGATCCAAAGGATAGTCTTATGACCATAGGAGAGGGCAGATTTGAGCCAGTGTGAATAAATGTTGAGCACAGCCCCAAGAATAAGCTGTGAAATTACTAAAGCTACAAAGTGTCTGCAGGAATTTGTAGGCCTGTTAAGACATTGTAGGGGTGAGGATTTTTGAAACTTGTGTGTGTGTGTATGTGCCTGTAAATGGAGTCTGCTTCAAGGAATGAGGCTAATGCACTTCAGTGCTTCATTTTTTTGAATCTCTCAACCTTTTGGTCGCCCATCTGTGTGGCTCTTCTTGGGCTGTGGGGCTCCATGTTTATTTTTCTGTGAATTATGATTCTGCAATTAATTGGGAGGTGGGCCCAGACCTGCCAGCGTCCAAGTCACCTATCCCTGTAAAAAAAAAAAAAAAAAAAATCCACACCCCAGAAAGAAGAGAAGAACACCACACCAAAAAACAGAAATCTCCCAGTGTTTCATTGTCCTGCTACCAACACAGAATGAGACGCTAGCAGTCCCGTCCACAGGGCCCCTTAAATTTGCCTCAAATTCATTTCCAAGCCAAATACGTGCTTCGTCTCATGAGGGGGCACTCCTACACCATCTTGGGATTTCATCCTGGGACATAAAAAGTCTGTGAGCAGCAATAATGTCAGATAGGGGTAAGGATATAATCTGTTAAGGGGTTGATGGGGTCACTCAACAACACTTGTAAAAAAAATTTTATGCCAGATGTCACAGAAGATGTTTTGAAATCCATCCCCACATTCCTTTAATTGCAAAAGCAGTCCACACTGTGGAACGGTGTTCAGGTGGGAGTACTCCAACGTGCAAGGAATATTTGGAGTGCAAATTGGGGACATCGTGGCAAACTCCTGATTTGAGGGCTTTCATACTTGGAACCAACTGGGAATGGCATGGATTGATGCTGGGTAGGATGAGGCCTACACTCTTCCCTCTTCTTTTTCTGACTTCCATGTTCCTCACTGGCTTAGGTTTTTCTGGATCTGGGTCATCGACTTCCAAACTAAACGTTTCCCAGTTCATACAGAATGTCCCTCATTGGAATCCATTGTGTGTTTCCTTCCAACCCTGTCACATTTTAATGACTGGACAGCTTTAATACTTTTAAAACCATAAATTCTCCTTATAGCCACCAACAAGAAAAATCTTGCTCTCTCACTTCCATCAGAGGGTTGCATGATTTCTGTAGGATAAGAAGCTCATAGTCAAGTCTAGCTTTTTCCTGGTGATCTAGCTTCTGTGTCATTTCACCTACATGGCCTCTTTATTTTGGAGGGGCTGTTTCACCGGGCTGTTGCTGGATGGGACTGCTTCTAGCCACAGACTATTTAGCTGCTACGGATTCCAGATAGTAAAACGGGCTTTAGGTAGCCTGGCTGCATTCCAGGTTGTGGGTTGTTGTCTCACTTGGGGAGCTGAGGTTGTTTGCACTTTGAAGCGGGCCTTTGGGTCCTCTGACAGGAATCATTGAACATTGTTTGGACTCCAGTGCAAGGCAGCTTGTTCTCTCAGGTGAGCCTTGATTTCTCTTTGCCTTCATGGGAAATACACAGTGCCCCTCAAAAGCACTACTGGACACCTATTTCAGGCCTGCCATCACCACAAAGGGCCATTGAAACACTGTCTCAACCTCAACTTCACCCATGAGAGACAGGTTTGTGGTGTGAGAACACTTTTACAACTTGGACTTGCCTTTGTCATGGTTTCTGCATTTACCAGAGAGCCTCTGCGATGCTCAGGATGAAGGGAGTGAGGTCAAGAGCCTGGTCATCTTTCACTGACACCAGCCTCTGGGGTCTCAGTTATGATTCTATCACCCAAAGAACCCTCAGCAACCCACCAGACTATATTCCAATCCCCACGAGACCCGATTTTTGCACACAGCTTCTTTTGGGAATGGAGTCAGAAGAGCAGTTTCCATCAACCACCTCACAGTATCTAAATACCTCCATCTCCTGCAGGACCCAACAACAGAGGGGCCCTGACGTCAAAACTTTAGGGTTTCACAGTGGGTTTTCACAGGCAGCATTTTCCCTGATACCGGGCCGGCTCTGCCTGTACCATTTTCCTCTGCTTAGACAGGCTGATAACTCTGACAGCCAGGTGCCCGAGCCTGCCTCACGAATGCACAGGCACTAGTCTCAGGGCACCAGGCCTGATTGTGAACTCTGGCTAGCATCACAGTGAATGTCAATGTTACCTAATTACAGGTCCCTGTGGCTTGGCAGAGAAGGAGACCTCCGTGAAGATGTATCAGTGGTGGACTCTCACCTGTCATCTCTGTGAGATCCATGGGACAGTCCCATGATCCTGGGAAAGGGCTGACATGAGCCAGCATGAAGAAACTTCAAGCACAGCTCCAGGAATAAACTGCAAAATCCAAATGGATACAGAATAATCAGCAGGATTCCTCAGGCCTGCCTTAGACATTTTCGGTGTGAGTCTTTTTGAACCTTCCCCACTGTAATTTCTAGGTACAGGCCAAATGTGTTCCCTGGGTTGCTCTGTCCTAGATGGGGCTTCCTGCAGAACCATGCAGCCTCAGGGCTTGCTGGGCTGAGTGCTTCTGTGTGAGTGTTGTAAGTGTTGGATGTCTGAGTGTGTGCATGGCATTGTGTGGGGGGGTGTTTGTGCATGTTTGTGGGTGTGCCTGTAAGTGGAATCCACTTAAAGGAATGTGGTTAACGAACGTAAGCCCTTCTTTTTTTTTTTTTTTTTTTTCCTTTGAGTCTCCCTACCTTTTAATGGCCTGTCTGTGTGGCTCTGCTTGTACTGTGGTGCTCAGTGTTCTTTATTTTTCTGATGATGATGAGTCCACAGTGAATTTGGAGGCAGCCTGAGACCCACCATCGTCCAAACCATATCCTCCTGCAAAAAGCAAGCAAGCAAACAAACAAACAAACAAAAAAACCACAAAAACAAAACAAAACAGAAATACACTCTTCTAGAAAGAATAGGAACTCATCACACCAAAAACAAAACAAAACAAAACAAAACAAAAAAAAACAAATATCTCCCCATATTTCATTGCCCTGTTGCCAACCCAGGGAGAAACACTAGCAGTCCTGTCAACAGGGCCCTTTGAATTTACCTTGAATTCAGTTCTCAGTTGAGCAGGTGCTTCAACTCATGAAGGAGACTTCTCCATTGTTATGAGATTTCATCCTGGAACATAGAGTGTCAGCGGCAACAATGTCAGATGGGGTGAAGATACAATCTGATGATTGGTGGATGGGGTTTCAAAAATTTACCTGCAAAAAACATGAAGATAGATGATACAGAAGGTGCTTCCACATCCATTCCCCCATTCCTTCAATTGTACAAGCAGTCCACACCATGGTTCAGTGTTAGGGTGGGAGTACCCCAAAATGTAAGGAAAATTTAGAATGCAAATTGGGGCAATCCTAGCAAATTCCAGATTTGAGGGCTTTCATACTCAGAGCCTAATGGGAGTGGAATGGATTGATGCTGGGTAAGATGTAGCCTAAGGACTTTCCTTTTCTTTTCCTGACTTCATGTTCCTAGCCAGCCTAGGGTTTCCTGGGTCTGGCTCAATGACTGACACTAAATGTTTCCCTGTTCATGGAGAATGGCCCTCATGGGAATCAATTGCCTGAGTGTTTCCTTGTAAACACTGTCATGTTTTAATGACTGGGCAGCTGTGATACATTTGAAACTGGAAATTCCCATTACAGTCACCAACAAGGAAATTCTTGTTGTCCCACTTCTATTGGAAGGCTGAGGACCACTAGTATCTCTCCCTGGGTTGACTGCAGTCCAGTGAAACACTGGGAGATGTCCGTTTTTTGGTGTGGTGTGCTTCTATTCTTTGTAGAAGGGTGGCTTTTTTTTGCAGTGGGGAGGTGATTTGAACACCTGCAGGTCTCAGCCTGCCTTCCAATTCACTACGGATGTATGATCCACAGAAAAATTTAGAACATGGAGCCCTGCAGCCCAAGCAGAGCCACACATTCTGGCCATAAAAGTTTGGGACACTCAAAAAAAAATATCGTTAGCCACATTCTTTTAAGCCCACTGCACTTACAGGGGCACACACACAACCATACACAGACACAAACACACAATGCCAGACAAACATGCAGACATCCAACACTCGCACCACTACAACAGAAACACACAGCCCGGCAGTTCTTGAATGCTGCTTAGTTCTGCAGGAAGCACCACCTCGGAGAGAGCAACTCTGGGGAACACAGCGGGGCTGTACATAGAAATCATAGTGGAGCAAGTTTCAAAAATACTCATCCCTACATGTCTAGGCAGGTCTGAGGAATCCTGCATATCCTTTTGGATCTTTAGGGATATTCTGGTTTATTCCTTGGGCTCTGCTTGAAGTCTCTTCAGGCTGGCTCATGTCTGCCCTCTCCTAGGATCATGGGAGAATCCCGTGGATCCCACAGAGAAGACAGGCGACAGTCCACAGCAAACACAACCCCATGGAGGTCTCCTTCTCCACAAAGCCACAGGGACTTGTGGCTAGGCAACAGTGACGTTCATTTTGATGCTAGCCAAAGCTCACACTCAGGGCTATGTCCTGAGTCTAGTGCATGTGCTTTTGTGAGACAGGCTTGGGCGCTGGGCAGTCAGAGCTGTCAGCCTGTCTAAGCAGAAAAAAATGGCACAGGCAGAGCCGTCACGGTATACAGATATGGCTGCCTTGGACAACTCACTGTGGGACCGTAAAAGTCTCGACCTCAGAACCCCTTGGGATGACTCTGTTGTCAGGTCCCACTTGAGGAGGAGGTATTTCGATACTGTGAGGATATTACTGGAAACTGCTCTCCCGACTCGATACCCAAAAAAGGATCTGTGTAAGAATCGGGTCCCATGGGGATGTGAATATGGTCTGGTGTGTTGTTGAGGGTTCTTTCAGTGATAGAATCTATACCTGAGACCCCAGAGGAGCGTGTAAACAAAAGATGGCTGGGCTCTTCACCTCACTACCTCCCTTCATCCTGGGCCTCACTGGGGCTTTCTGGGAAAGGCAGGAACCATGACAAAAACATGCATAAGGTGGAGCAGTGTTGTCACACCTTGGACTGGCATCTCACGGGTGCAGATAAGGTTGAGACAGTGTCTCAGAGGCCGTCTGTGGCAATGATAAGCCTGAAGACAGGCTACATTAGCGATACTCCCACAGAAACACACAGGATGGCAGCTTCTGAGGCTGCTTCATTCTATAGGAAGCCCCACCTGGGAGAGGGCAACTCCAGGGAACACAGGCAGGCTGTACCTAGAAATCACAATGGGTAGGGTTGCAAAAATACTTGCCCTTACAATGTCTAGGCAGACCTGAGGCATCCTACAGATTGCTTTTGATTCTTAGGGGTTTCGTGGCTTATCC
This sequence comes from Hylobates moloch, assembly GCF_009828535.3. Classification (NCBI taxonomy): domain Eukaryota; kingdom Metazoa; phylum Chordata; class Mammalia; order Primates; family Hylobatidae; genus Hylobates; species Hylobates moloch. The sequence goes on along the minus strand of NW_026652300.1, from coordinate 3,370,567 downwards.
CTGGGGCTCTCCTTGATGATTCTTCAGGATGGCTCACGTCTGCTCTCTTCTACCATCATGGGACTATCCTATGGATCCCACAGAGAAGATAGGAAAGAGTCCACCTTCAACGCCTCTCCAAAAACTCTCCTTCTCTGTCAAGCCAAAGGGACTTGTAGTTAGGATATGGTAGCTTTCATTGTGAGGCTAGCTAGAGTTCACATCTCAGGAAAGGTGCCATGAGACGAACGCATGCGCAATTGTGAGGTGCATTTTGACTCAGGACTCTCAGAGCTGTCAATCTGCTGAAGCAGTGGAGAACGCTACAGGTGGAGCCAACATGGTATCAGGGAAAATGCTGCCTGTTATAACCCACAGCAGGACCCTAAAAATCTCAACTTTAAGGTCCCTTCAGGCCATCTCCATAATTGGGACCCACTGGAGGAGGAGGCGGTTCGAGATTGTGAGGAGGTCACTGGAAACTGCTCTTCTGAATCCATTCCGAAAGAGGCTGAGGGCAAGAATTGGGTCCCATCGGATTTTAATATAGTCTGGTGATTTGTTGAGGCGTCTTTGGGGGATGGAATCATACCTGAGACCCAAGAAGCCATTGTTAGTGAAAGATGGCCGGCCCTTTACCTCACTGCCTCCCTTCATGATGGGCCTCACAGAGGCACTCTGGAAAAGGCAGGAACCATGATAAAGGAAAGTCCAAAGGAGAGCAGTGATCTCACACCTCGAACTGGTCTCTCACAGGTGCATTTCAGGTTGATACAATGTCTAATTGTCCATTTGAGGTGATCGCATGCCTGAAAATGGTGTCCAGTAGTGCTGTTGAAAGGATATGTGGAACCCCGATGAATGCAAAGAAAAATCAAGGCTTATCTGAGAGAGTGAGTTGACTTATGCTGGAGTCTGATAAACGTTCAAAGATTCCTGTCAGACGACCCAAAATCCTCCTGCAAGGTCCATTCTCAGCCCCCTTAAAGAGACCATGATAAGCAACCTGGAGTGATGCCAGCTTAGCCAAAGTCCCTATTGCTCTCTAAAATCCTTGACAGTCAAAATATCAGTGGTGAGAGGAGGTCCCATCCGGCAATATCCCAATGAAAGACACCCTCCATAATGAGAAAGGATGTGCAGATGAAATGAAATAGAGTCTAGATTATCATACAAAAGCCAGACATGGCTGCCTCCTTCTCATCCTGCAGGAATCATGCAGCCCTACGATAGAAGTGGGAGAACAAGAGTTTCCTTTTTGGTGGCTGTAATGGGAATTAACGGTTTGATTAATATCACTGCTTCTCAGTCATTAAAACGTGTCAGTGTTTTGAAGGAAACACTCATGCAATGGATCCCCATGATGGTCACCCTCTGTGACCAGGGAAACCAGATATCCTTACCCCTGTCTAACCTTATGGCTGCTCATACTATCTATCCCAGAATGAAATTCCAAGACAATGGAGGAGTGTCCCCTCATGACATGATGTACCTGCTCAGCTGGGAACCAAATTCAAGGTACATTCAAAAGGTCCTTGTGGACAGGACTGCTAGTGTCTCTCCTTGGATTTGCCACAATGACAATGAAACACTGAGAGACGTCTTTTCTTGAGTATGATGTGCTCATCTCCTTTCTAGAAGAGTGGCTTTTTTTTTTTTTTTTTTTTTT